>NC_051401.1:48815284-48837784 GCF_015228065.2 Penaeus monodon | reverse complement strand
CGGTTCCCCTTTGGGCAAGGAACCTTACCTTGTTTCCCCTACCTACCACGGGGGAAAAGCCGCCTAAGTAAAGTGCGGCCCAACCCCGGATAAATAGGGGAAAAGTTTACCAAAAAGGTAACCCCGGGCACTCCCGGGGAAAAGGAACGGGGGACCCTACCAGTATACCCAAAGCATCACAGCATGGAAACTGAAATTTAAAGTTCATGCTGTGCCCACGGCGGCCCGACATGAACAACCTAAAAGAAGAAGATATAATATATATATAAAAATATTTAATATAATATATATATATAATTATAAAATAAAAAAGTATATATAATTTTAATATATATTATTACACACCATGGCGGTTTTATTTTTTTATGGTGGGAATTTTAAAAAACACGTCAGTCCTGAAACTTTGTTTTTTTTCCTCTTCCCCTCTTTTTTTTTTCTTTTTTTTTCCATGTTACTGAATTCACATGCAAAACAAAATGTGCCTTGAAACAAAATGTGCTTGTGCTTGTACCCGTGAGAAAGAGGAGCATTGAGAGGGAGAACAAGATAGATAGATTGGTGGATAGATAGATAAATAGATAGATAGCTAGATAGGTAAGTAGTAGGTAGGAAGCCCTATATTAATAAAATAATATATATTATATAATTTTATATATATATATTTTAAAATTATTTGTCATTATATATAATATATATTAAAATATAAATTATATATATATATAATTATAATATAAAATTTTTATATGTGGGTGTGTGTTGGGTGGTTGGTGTTTTTGTGTGAATAGATAGATAGTAGATAGATAAGATTACAGATGTATAGATAGATAGATTGATTGATTGACGGAGAAAAAGAACATAAGTGGACAGATAGATAGATAGATGAATAGATAAATAGATAGGAGATAGATAAATAGATAGATATATAGACAGACAGATAGATAGGTAGATAAACAGACAGACAAACAGACAGACAGACAGATCGACAGACAGATGTGTAGCCAAAAAGATAGATAGACAAACAGACAAGCAGACAGATATGTAAATAGATAGACAAAATGCCAGACAAACAGATAGATAGATAGATGAATTAACAGAGAGATAAACAAGGAGATAAAGAAAACGGAAGGAGTGATAGATAAAGAAGCAGACGAAGGAAAGAAACACATGCAAAAAGAATACGCCCCCCCAAAAAAAAAAAAAAAATAAATAAAATAAAATAATAATAATAATAATAAAAAAATAATAATGATAAATAAAAAAAAAATAAATAAAAGAAGAAGATAGAATGAGAGAGAAAGATAAAGAGAGAAAGAGAGAGAGAGAGAGAGAGAGAGAAAGAAAGAGAGAGAGAGAGAGAGAGAGAAAAAAAGAGAGAGAGAGAGAGAGAGAGAAAGAGCGAGAGAAACAGACAGACAGATAGAGACAAACAGATAGTTAGATCAACAAACAAACCACAAACATAAAAATAAAGCCATAAAGAGAAACAGAGACTCGGGATAAGAGAACGAAAGAGAGAACGAAAGACAGAGAGGAGAATAAAACAGAACGCAGAGCACAAGGAAAATAAGATCTTCCCAAGGTCGACCTCCAACGTCTTGCGGCATTCACAATAAGACACTTGTCTGGCTATAAAACAAGTGTCGGGCCGGGACGTGACTCTGCGATAATGGAATAATGGGCGGGGGAAAGAATAATAGATAAAGATGAGAATAATGGAGTAACGAAGGGATAATGTCTAGTGCACGAGGGAGGGTGGACACGCACGCACGCACTAACGCACGCAAGCACACGCAGACAGACAGACAGGCACACACAAAAAACGCACACGCACCGACACGCAACACACACACACCAACACTAACGAAAAAAAAAAACGAAAAAAAAAAAAAAAGACAGGATAAAAAGACAACAAACAGACAAAGGCAGATACATCTAGAAAGACATAAAAATTAAAGAAACAAAAAGTAAAAAAAACGAGAGGGGGAGGGGAGAGAGAGGGGAGGGGAGAAAAGAGAGAGGAGAGAGAGAGAGGGGAGAAGAGAGAGAGAGAGAGAGAGAGAGAGAAGAGAGAGAAGAGAGAGAGAGAGAGAGAGAGAGGTGGGGGTGTGTGTGTGTGTGTGTGGGAAAAGAGAGAGAGGGGGAGAGAGAGAGAGGAGAGAGAGAGAGAGAGAAGAGAGGAGAAGAGGGGAGAGAGAGAGAGGGGGAGAGGGAGAGAGAGGAGAGAGAAAAAGAGAGGGAAGGGAGAGAGAGAGAGAGAGAGGAGAGAGAGAAAAAGGGGGAGAGAGAGAGGGGGGGAGGGAGAGAGAGAGAAAACACACTTGCCAGAGATGGATCATAAACATCTTTAAGAAACAGCTCCTGCCTCGCAAGGCGAATTTTTAAGACGGGGCCAATGTTTGCTGAGGAGAGCGTGCATTACTTGTGAATTTTCTACTATTTTCCCTTTAAAAATGAGAAAAAAGAGAGAGGAAACTGCGAGGGACGGGGGGAAAAAATAAAAAGGGGGGGTGGTGAGAGAGAGAGAGGGAGAGAGAGGAGAGGGAGAGAGGAGAGAGGAGAGGGGGGAGAGGAAGAGAGAGAGAAGGGGGGAAGAGAGAGAGAGAGAGAGGAGAGAGAGAGAAGGGGGGAAGGGGAGGGGGAAAAAAAGAAAAAAGGGGAAAAAAAGAGAGAAAAAAAGAGGGGAGGAGGAAGAGGGGAGAAAAGGAAAAGACGGGGAAAGAAGGAAAGAAAGAAACAAAGAGAGAAAGAAAGAAAAGAGAGAGAAAAGAGAGAGAGACCGGGGAGAGAGAGAGAGAGAGAGGGGAGGAGATAGAGAGAGAGAGATAGAGGTGAGCGAGAGAGAAAGGGGAGAAAGAGAGAGAGAGAGAGAGAGAGAGAGGGAGAGAGAGAAAAGAAGAGAGAGAGAGAGAAAAGAAGAGAGAAAGAAGGGGAGACAGAAGAGAGGGGGAAAAAAGAGAAAAGAGAGGGAGACGAGGAGAGGGCAGAGGAGAGGACGAGGAGAGGACAGAGAGAGAGAAAGAGAAGAAAGAAGAGAGGAGAGAGAGAGAGGGGGAAAAGGGGGAAGAGAGAAGAGAGAGAGAAAAGAAGAGAGGAAGAGAGGAGACGGAAGGGGAGAAAAGAGAGGAAAAGAGAAGAGAGACAAGAGAGATGAAAAGAGAGAGAGAGGAAGAGAGAGAGAGAAAAGAGAGGAAAAGGGAAAGAGAGAGGGGGAGAGAGACAGAGAGAGAGAGACAGAAGGAGAGAGAGGGAGAGAGAAAGAGAGAGAGAAGAAGAGAGAGGAACAGAAGGGGAGAGAAAGGAGAGAGACAAGAGAGAGAGAAGAGAGGGGAGAGAAAAGAGAAAGAGAGGAGAGAGAGAGGAGAGAGAAAAAAGGGGGGGGGAAAAAAAAAAAAAGGGGGAGAGGGGGGGAAAAAGAGAGAGAGAGAGAAAAGGGAGAAGAAAAGGAAAAGAAGAAAGAGAGAGGAGAAGGGAGAAAAAAAAAGAGGAAACAAAAAGATTAAAAAAAAAAGGAAGAGAGGGGAGGAGAGGAGAGAAGAAGAAGAGAAGGAGAGAGAGAAGAGAGAGAGAGGGGGGAAAAAGGGAAGAAGAGAGAAGAGAAGAGAGAGAGAAGAGGGGAGAGAAGAAAAAGAAGAGAGAGAGAAGGAGGGGGGGAGAGGGGGAAAAAGGGAAAAAAAAAAAAAAAAAAAAAGGGGGGGGGGGGGGGGGGGAGAGAGAGAGAGAGGGGAGAGGGGGGAGAAGAGAGAGAGAAAAAGGAGGAGAGAGGGAGAGGAGAAAAAAGGGGAGAGAGGGGGGGAAAGAGGGGAAGGAAAAAGGGGAGGGGGAGAGAGAGGGGGAGGGGGAAAGGAGGAAAAGGGAGGAGAGAGGGAGAGGGGGGGAAAGGGGGGAAGAGGGGAGAGAGGGGAAGAGAGAAAAGGGGAAAAAGGGAGAGAGAGAGAGAGAGTTAGAAGAGGGAGAAGCGAGAGAGAGGAGAGAGAGACAGCAAAGGGGGGAGAAAGAAAGAAAAGAAAAAAGGGGAAGAAGAGAGAGAGAAAAGGGGAGGAGAAAAAAAAGGGGGGGGGGAAAGGGAGGAAGAGAGAGAGGAGGGGAGTAGGAAAAGAGAGAGAGAGAGAGAGGGAGAGAGGGGAGAGGGGAAGAAAAGGGAAAGGAGAGGGGAAGAGAGAAGAAAAAAGGGAGAAAAGAAAAAAGGGAAAAGAGAGAGAAAAGAGGAGGAAAAAAAAAAAAAATTTAAATATAATAAAAAAATAAAAATATAAAAGAGAGGAGAGAGAGAGAGAGGGAGGAGAGAAGAGAAAAGAAAAAGAGAAGAAAAGGAAGGAAAAAATAAAAAAAAAGGGAAAAAAATAAAAAAAAAGGAAGAGAAAAGGGAGGGAGAGAGAGAGAGAGGGGAGAAGAGAGAAGGAAAAGAGAGAGAAGAGAGGGGAGAAGGGGGAGGGGGGGGAGAGAGGAGAGAAGGAGGGGGGGGAAAGAGAAAAAGAGGAGAGAGAGAGGAGAGAGAAGAGAGAGAGGGGAGAGAGAGGAAGAGAAAGAGAGAGAGGAGAAGGAGAAGAGGAGAGAGAGA
Organism: Penaeus monodon; assembly: GCF_015228065.2. Classification (NCBI taxonomy): domain Eukaryota; kingdom Metazoa; phylum Arthropoda; class Malacostraca; order Decapoda; family Penaeidae; genus Penaeus; species Penaeus monodon. The sequence continues at coordinate 48,833,226 of NC_051401.1, read as the reverse complement.
GAAGAGGGAGAGAAAAGAAGAGAGAGAGAGAGAAGAGGAAGAGAGAGAAGAGAGAAATAGAAAAGAGAGAGAAAGAGAAAAAAAGAAGAGAGAGAAAAAAGAGGGGAAGAGAGGAGATGGAAAGAAAGAGAAAACTAGAACATAGACAGAGAGGAAGAGACAAGCAAAACAAATGGAAGAACATATCAAGAGTAGCAAAAGGAAGAAGAAGAAGAAGAAGAAAAACGATTTAAAAGCAACACAGATAAGAATCTGACGTATGCTAATGAATGATGAAACGGATAAACCTATATGTGCAACCTTTGTGCAATCATCAATCATTTATAAACATCAAGTTGCCTCAAGAAATTTGTGCAATGTTGTTGCTGTTATTTTTCACGTTCTTTTGCAACAGCAATAGCTATTTAGTATCACTGATCAACAATAACAAAATCCGTTGCATTGTTGCAATTGTTGTTGCGATATCTATTAAATTTACACTTGTGTGTGTGTTTGTGTTTGTGTTTGTTTGTGTGTGTGTGTGTGTGTGTGTGTGTGTTTTTTTTTGTGTTTGTTTTTGTGTGTGTGTGTGTGTGTGTGTGCGTGGGGTGTGTGTGGTGTGTGCATGTGTGGTGCGCGCGTGTGTGTGTGTTGTGTGGTGTGTGTGTGTGTGTTTGTCTGTGTGTGCGTGCGTGCGTGTAAGCTCGTGTACTTCGGTGAGTGGTTGCGTAAATTTATGTGTATGCATATGAGTACGTATGAACAGAAAATCTATAACGACCTACGATAAGAGCAACAGTGACTAAAAAAAAAAAACTAATAATATCATGAATGATTACAAAGCCGATAACGCAGCAATAAGAGAATCAGAAGTAAAGAAAGGCAAAATAAACCACGCACTGACGGTAAACAGAGACAGACAGAGAGCAAAAAACAGCGACTGTACCTCCCTGTCATCATCATCATAATTTCCACACACACAAACACACAACACTGGGGCATCTCTGCTCTCCAGTCCATCAGATTTTATAGGCTTTGTGTCCGCAGTTTATGGCATTCACCTCCCCCCTCCTCCTCCTCCTCCTTTTCTCTCTCTCCCTCCTCTTCCCCCCTCTTCCTCCTCATTCCCCTCCTCACCGTCCTCCCCTCATTTCCCTCATTTTTCTCCTCTCCCTCCTCCCCTGACACGGTTTCTCCCTCGTTCCCTCCTCCTCCTCCTCATACGCCTCCTCCCTCCTCCCTCCTCTTCCTCCTCACTCCTCTTCTTCCTCCTCCCACCTCTTCCTACCCCCCTCCCTCCACTTCCTCCTTCCCCCTCCTCTTCCTCCTCCTCCCTCCTCCTCCCTCCTCCTCCTCCTCCTCCCTCCTCTTCCTCTTCCTCCTTTTCCTCCTCCTCCTCCTCCTCCTCACGCTGCGATGGCCTTATTCAAGTGCAGTGTATCTCGTGGATACGTCCAGGGAAATGAGAGAGAGGGAGAAATAAAGAGAGAAGGAGAGGGGGTGGGGGAGGTGTATTGTGTGGGGTGTGTGTGGTGGGGTGTGTGTGGGGTGTGTGGGGTGTTGGTGTGGGGTGTGGGGTGTGTGTGTGTGTGTGTGTGTGTGTGTGTGTGTGTGTGTGTGTTGTGATGGTTTGTTTTTTTGTTGTCATGTGTTGTGTGTATGTGTGTGACAGACAGGGAGAGATAAGGAGAGAAAAGGAAAGAGAAGGAGAATGAAGGAGAGAGAAGGAGAGAGGAGGAAATGAGAAGGGAATGAGGATAGCGAAGGCGAGAGAAGGAGAGAGAAGGAGGAGAGAAGAGAGATAGAGAGAGAGAGAGAGGATGACTCGTGAGGAAGAGAGAATAGAGAGAGGGAGAGAGAAGAGAGAGAGAATAGGAGAGAGAGAGAGAGAGCGATTATAGAACAGAGCAGATGTTAGAGAACGATAAGGGAGAACGTAGTAATGCAAGAAAAGAAAAAGAAAAAGAAAGAAAGAAAGAAAAAGAAAGAGAAAAAGAAAGAGAGAGAGAGAGAGAAAGAAAGAGAGGCCAAGAGCGAGCGAAAGAGAGAGAGATAGAGACGGAAAAGGGATTTATATCCGTGTGTTCCTTTCGTAATTTGTGGTTATTGCTTGTAATTTCGTTTCCTAAGAAATGTTCAGCAAAGGTTGCCTCTGTAGATACTTCGTTAATCCGTTATTTCGTTATTTCGTTATTTCGTTCTCTCTTATTCTCCCTCGATGTTGTCCTTCGCCCTCTTTTGTTTCCCTCTGTTTGTTGTTATCAATGTCCTGTTTTTTGCCATGTTTTTCTCATCCTTAATATTCCTATTTTAACATATGTGTTTTTTTCATTTATCCTTATTATCCATTTATCGTCTCGTTTTTTTCCTATCTATGTTTGCTCTTTTTTTCTGTTCTTCTTCTTCTTCTTTGTCTTCTTCTTTTTCTTCTTCTTCTTTGCCTTCTTCTTCTTTGTCTTCTTTTTCTTCTTCTTCTTTGTCTTCTTCTTTTTCTTCTTCTTCTAATTATTATTTTTTTCCTCTTCCTCCTCCTCCTCCTGCTTCAACTTCTACTACTACGTCTTCTCCTATACTTCCTTCTGCTATTCCTACTTCCTCTTCCTTATCATCATTATCATGTTTTTGTTTTCTTCTTCTTCAGTATCATCATCTTCCTCTCCATCACCATTTACATCATCAGCTTCCTCTTTACCATCCCACTCCCTTCCTCCTCTCCATCCATCCACGTCATTTATCCCTCTCTTCCTCTCCCACCGTCCTCCTCCTCTTCCTCATTATTCCCTCTGTATCCCATTCACCGGTCACTTATTCCCTTGCCAGTCACTCACCCCCTATTTGTTGCGATTATCACAGTCTCCCCTCGATACATCAGCATTCGGGGGGTAGGGGTGGGGGGAGTGGGGGTGGGGACATAACACACAATCCACTTTGGCGAATAATCCCTTCCCTCACTCTCCCCTCACTCCCCTCATTCTCCTCCCTCCTCTCTCCCCTCCCTCCTTCTAGCTCCCCTACCCTCACCTCCCTCCTTCTTGCTCACTCCTGGCTTCCCTACCCTCATCTCCCTCCTATTTACTTCCCTCCCCCCCCCTTCCCTCCTCTTACTTCCCTCCCTCCCTCCCCTCCCTCTTACTTCCCTCCCTCCCCTTACTCCCTTCCCCTCACCTCTGTCCTCTGTGACCCTTCTGCCATCCTCTCCCCCTTCCCTCCCCTCTTCCGCAAACCACAACTCACCTACTCTATTCCTTCCTTCTTACCCTTTTTCCTTTCTCCCCTTCTGCCCTCTTGCCTTTTTCTCTCTTCTCATCCCTCTCTTTCCTTCTGCTCCTCCTACCACCACTCCATTCTCCTTCTTTCCCCCCCTTTTCTTTCCTCTCTTCTTCTCTCTCTCTCTCTCTCTCTCTCTCTTTTCTCCTCTGGCCTATCACCTGCTCTCTGATAACGAGGGGGATAAACACACCTGATGTCTGTCTCTCCCCTCTTTCTTTCCCCTCTCTTTGCACCCCTCCCCCCCCCCACCTTCCCGTTCCCTCCTCTTATTCCATTACGAAGTTCCTCTCTCTCTCTCTAATATATTATTTCTTCATTTTCTTCCTCCTCCTCTTCCTCTGCTTCCTCCTCCCATTCCCACTCACGCACCTGGTTGGCATCACTTCACCCGAGCGAAAAAAAAACTCGTGCGGATCCTCTGCCTTGGGAGGAGAGGAGGAAGAGGAGGAGAGGAGGAAGAGGAGGAGAGGAGGAGAGAGGAGATGAGGAAAGGGGAAGGAGATGAGGAAGAGGGGAGAGGAGGAAGAGGAGAAGGAGGAAGAGGAGGAGAGGAGGAAGAGGAGGAGAGAGAAGGAGGATGAGATGGAGATAGATGAAGAGGAGGGAGAAGGAGGAGAGGAGGATAGGCGGAGGGGAGAATAGGAAGAGAGGAGGAAGGGAGAAGGTAGCATGGAAGAGAGGGACAGGAGGAAATGGCGGGGGCGGAAGAGGAGGAGAGAGAGGAAGGAGGATAGGGGCGGGGAAGAGGAGGAGGGAGGAGGGAGGAGAAGGAGAGAGAGGAAGGCATAGGATCCGAATCCGCACGAGAACCTTTTTCGCTCGGGTGACGTGATGCCAACCAGGTGTATGAGTGGGCATGGGAGCGGATGTCGGATGGGTTATGAGGAGGGAAGCGGAGGGTGAGAATGAGAAACGAATGAGAAGCACACATTCGTCGCACATACAAACACATACACCAGGCACTCATAAAAAACGACTCGACGGGTAAAACCCACACATTTCCACCACAACAAAACACACACACACCACACAACACCAACCAAACCCACACCACAACAAAACACCACCCCACACAACCACACACACCCTAACCCCATACCACACCACATCCAACACTACCCACACACATACCACACCACATAATTCACACACAACACACACACACCCCAAACCCACCCACATACACACACCCCATAACACCACCACATACACACCACACATACACACCACATCCCCAAACACACATACCACCACCTACATTCCCCCAAACCACCATACACACCGAAAGGAGACAGGAGACAAGACAGAGAAGAGTAAGTGGGAAGAGAAAGAGGAGGAGAGACAAGAGAGAGAGAGGAAAAAAGGGAGAGAGAGAAGAGAGAGAGAGAGAGACAGAGACAGGGAGGGGAGAGAAAAGAGAGAGGGGGCGGGGGGTTGGGTACTGAAATCATCAGAGGCCCCCCGAAAATCGTAAAACTTGCGGGGTTGTGTATTTTACGGGAAGGGGGGGGGGGGGGGGGAAGGGAGAGGCGCGGGGGGGGGAGGGGGGGGGGAGGGGAGAGAGGGAAGGGGGGTGGGGAAAGGGGAAAAGTAGAAAAAAAGGGGAATAGAAAAGAAAAGAAAGAAAAAGGTGGAAAAAAGAAGAAAAGAAAGAAAGAAAAGAAAAAGAAGGAAGGTAGAAAAAACAAAGAAGACAAAAAGAAAGAAAAAAGAAAAGAAGAATAAAATATAAATAATAAAATAAAATAATAAAAATAATAATAAAATAATATAAAATAATATAATAATAATAAAAATAATATAAAAAGGTGGATAAGAGAAAGAAGAAAGCAACAGGGGGGGGGAAAAAAAAAAAAAGGATGAGATTCGCCCTTACCTCCACGGAAACCAAAAAAAAAAAAAAAGAGAATAAATAAAAGAATAAAAAAGAAACAGAAGAAAAAGGAAGGAGAACTAGCCAAACCGGAAATACTACCATACGCGATCTCCTTAAATGCCTCCTAAAACCAGATAAATGTCTGTCCCCCTCTTTAAAAATTTATCTCTCTTCTCTCCGTCTGCTTTTGTCTCTCTTTCTCATTATATCTCCTCTCTTGTGTGTCGAGAGAGAACGAGGGAGAGATAAATAGATGGGCAAATATATAAATGGAGAGTAAATAGATAGAAAAATAGATTGATAGATGAAGAGATAGATAGATAGATAGAGAGAGGGAGAGGGGAAGAGAGGAGAGAGGGGAGAGAAGGAGAGAGAGAGAGAAGAGGAGAAGGAGAAGAGGAGAGAGAGAGAGAGAGAGCGAGCGAGCGAGAAGCGAGGGCGAGAAGGAGAGAAGAGAAAAGGAGAGAGGGGAAAAGGAGAGAGAGAGGAAGAGAGAGAGAAGGAAAAAGGGGAGAAAAAAGAAATACGACAGAACAAGAAAAAACCCGGAACGAGAAACGAAGAAAAGACCCCCCCAAAAAAAGAAAAGAAAAGAAAAAAAAAGAAACCAAAAGAGAGAAAGAGAAAGAGAAAGAGAAAGAGAGAGAGACCTCCTACCAGTAAACCGGATGTCTGCATAAATCACGCTGAGTGAACATTAATTATGCGTCTGAATCGGATACCTTGACACCCTAAGGGCCACGCAGACCGCACTAAGTCAAAAGAAAAGAAAAAAAAAAAAAAAGCAAAAAAATAAAAAAAAAAATAATCCATCTGGCACTCATCCCAAAATTGGCCATGCGTAATTTTGGGGGCAATTTTTTAAAGGGGAAACTCCGAGGATGTTTTTATTTTAAAATATATTATATATTTTTTTTTTTTTCTCTCTCTTTCCTCTCTATCTCAAGGAGGATATCCACCCTTGTTACGTGGCGAGGATGAGCTTTGAGCTTTTAAAGTGAGCTTAGATGGGATTCTTTGATAAATCGTTGATGCGCTGGATGTTGGATTTTGAATCTCTCTACCTCTCTTTCCTCTTTTTCTCTCTCTCTTTTTCCCTTTTTTTTTATTCTTTTTTTTCGTTTTCCCCGCTCTCGCTCTTTCTCACTCTCTCACTCTCCCCCCCCCTCTCTCCCTCTCTCTCTCTCTCGCTCTCACCCTTTCTCATTCTCTTTTTCCTCTCTTTCTCTTCCATCCTCTCTCTCTCTCTCCCTTCTCCTCCTCCTCCCCTCCCCCCCCCTTTCCCCCCTCTTTCCTTCTTCCCCCCCTTTCCCTTTTCCCTCCTTCTCCCCCCCCTTCCCCTTCCTCCCCTCTCCCCTCCCCCCTTCCTCTCTCTTCCTCCTTTCCCCCCCTCCGCTCACAAAACCTTTCCATTTCTTTTTTTTTTCCTCTTTCTCTTCCTTTCCCCTCCCCCCCCTTCCCCCTTTTTCCCCCTTCCCTCTCCCCTCCCTTTCCCCCCCCCTCCCCTCCCTCTTTCCCCTCTTCCCCCCCTCCCCCACCCTCTTCCTCTCCCCCACCCTCTTCCCCCTCCCCCACCCTCTTCCCCTCCCTCTTCCTCTCCCCCACCTCCCTCTCTCCCTCCCTCCCTCTCCTCTCCGATCTTACCATCAACAAATATTGCAATATCTGACAAAGCATAATTTGCCTGATATCTCGATAAGCTTCTTAAAGGGAGTCGGGAGGGGGGGTGAGGGGGGTGAGGGGGGTGAGGGGGGGTATTTTTATTGCTGGCGTTCGGTTTGTTTATTTAATTTGTTGCTTGTTTGCGTATCTTTTTTTTTTGTTTTTGTTAAACGAGAGAGAGAGAGAGAGAGAGAGAGAGAGAGAGAGAGAGAGAGAGAGAGAGAGAGAGAGAGAGAGAGAGAGAGAGAGAGAGAGAACAGAAATTAGAACAGAGAAAGAGAGAGAGAGAGTATAGAAAACGAAAACAAAAAGAAAGACCGAGAAAAAAAAACGAAAAAATAAACACTAATAAAAAGAAAAAAAAGAAAAGAAAAGAAAAGCAAAAGAAAAAATAATAGAAAACAAAACAAAAAACGAAAAACAAGAAAAAACAAAAACAGGCGAAGAACAAACAAAAACAGTCGGAGAATAAACAAGCGAAACAAGCAGCCCTGGAGACGACAATAGACTCGCCGTATTTCGCAGTGCCAGGGCAGTGCCAGTGCCAGGTCCCGCAAGTCCAACCCTACGCCGTTTTAACAGCACACTGAGCCCTTTGTAGAGTTTTCTTCGTCTGCGATTTTCCTCCGCCGTCCTATTACTCTTCCTCTCTCTCATCCTCAACTCCTCCTCCTCATCCTCCTATTACTTTCATCTCCTCCTCTCCTCTCCTCGCTTCCTCTCCTCCTCTACCTAACTTACTCTCCTCTCCTCTACCTCATTAATCCTACCTATCTCCTCCTCATCCTCTCCTCCTCCTCTCACTCCCTCCTCCCTACTCCTTCCTCCTCCTCCTCCTCCCCCGCCCCCTCCAATCCAATGCTTCATATCTCTCTCTCTCTCATCCCCTTTCCTCCTCTTCCTCCTCCTATTCCTCTTCCTCTTCCTCTTCCTCCTCCTCCTAATCCTATTCCTCCTCCTCCTCCTCCCCCCGCCCCCTCCCATCCAATGCTTCCTCTCTCTCTCTCCCCTTTCCTTCACTTCCTCCTCCTCCTCCTCCTCCTCCTTCCTTCTTCCCCTTCCTTCTCTTCTTCCTCCTCCTCCTCCTCCCACTTCCTCTTCTCCAACCCCCCCCGTCTTCTCGGTGCCTCCCTTCCACCTACTTCCTCCTTCTCCCCTTCCTCTTTTATATCCTATCCCCCTGCCTCCTCTTCACCCCCCTCTCCCTGCCTCCTCTTCACCCCCCTCTCCCTGCCTCCTCTTCACCCCCCTCCCCCTGCCTCCTCTTTAACCCCTCCCCCCGCCTCTGCTCCACCCCTTCCCCTGCCTCCTCTATACCCCCCCTGCCTCCTCTGTAAACCCTCCCCCTGCCTCCTCTGTATCCACCTGCCTCCCCCCTCCTTCTCCCGAGGGCGTGTTTTCGCTAAGGACACAAGGTTTAGCAAGCCCGTTATTATTTCCATTTCTTTCTTTTTATTTCTTTTCTTTTCTTTCTTTCCTTCTTTCTTTCTTTCTTTCTCTCTTTAATTCTTTCTTTCTTTCTCTCTTTAATTCTTTCTTTCTTTTCTCTCTTCTTAATTCTTTCTTTCCTCTTCTTTCTCTCTTTCTTTAATCTTTCTTTCTCTCTTTCTTTAATTCTTTCTTTCTCTCTTTCTTTAATTCTTTCTTTCTCTCTTTCTTTAATTCTTTCTTTCTCTCTTTCTTTAATTCTTTCTTTCTCTCTTTCTTTAATTCTTTCTTTCTTTCTTTCTTTAATTCTTTCTTTCTCTCTTTCTTTAATTCTTTCTTTTCTCTTTCTTTAATTCTTTCTTCTCTCTTCTTTAATTCTTTCTTTCTCTCTTTCTTTAATTCTTTCTTTCTCTCTTTCTTTAATTCTTTCTTTCTTCTTTCTTTAATTCTTTCTTTCTCTCTTCTTTAATTCTTTCTTTCTCTCTTTCTTTAATTCTTTCTTTCTTCTTTCTTTAATTCTTTCTTTCTCTCTTTCTTTAATTCTTTCTATCTCTCTTAATTCTTTATTTATTTATTTATATCTTTATTTATTTCACTCATTCCTTCTTTCTTTCTTTCTTCTTGCGTCGGAAACATTTTGCATGTTGCTTTGTCTTCTTCTCCTTTCCTGCTAGCTCGTTTCATCTTCTATTTTCCCACTTATTTCTCCCGTTTGTCTCTTCTTTTCTTTCCTTTCCTTTTCCCTCATGCATCCATTTCCCTTTTCCTTCCCTTTCTGCGCTTACTCTCTCTCTTCATCCTATCTTTCGTTTCTCTTTCTATTTCCTTTATTCTAAATTCCTCATGACTGTGATCCCTAGTAAAAATAAATAAATAAATAAATAAATAACAAGCTGATCGTATGGAAAAAATAACAAACGATAATAACAAAAACAAAACAACAACAATAACAAAAACAACAGCAAAAACAATAACAAAAATAACAGCAAAAACAAAACAAAAACAACAGCAAAAAACAATAAAAAAATACAACAAAAATAACAAAAACAACAAAACAATAACAAAAACAACAGCAAAAACAATAACGAAAAACAACAAAAACAATAACAAAAACAACAAAACAATAACAGAAACAACAGCAAAAACAAATCACAAACGAATAAGCACCCAAAACAAACCAACAAACGACCCAAAAAAATCCCATATTCACGTTGCAGTCGTAGCCCGGAGTGATGGCGCTAATAATTACCTATCGACACATTAATTTAATTGCCAACTTTATGATTTCTACCGACGAAATCATTATCAAAAGTGGAAGGCAGGGTGGCGCTGGGGAGTTGGGGAGGGAGGAGGGGGAGGGGGGAGGGGGAGGAGGGAGGGGGAGTTGGGGAGGGAGGAGGGAGGGAGAGAGGGAGGTGGTTGGGGGAAGGGGAGGGGAAGGAGGGAGAGAGGGAGGTGGTTGGGGGAAGGGGAGGGGAAGGAGGGAGAGAGGGAGGTGGTTGGGGGAAGGGGAGGTGGATGGGGATGGAGGAAGGGGGGAGGTAGATGGGGTAGATTGAGGAGGGAGGGGAGGTAGATGGGGGTAGAGAGGGGAGAGAGGGAAATGTAGAAAGAGGGAGTAGCGGGGAAGGGCGGAGGGACATGCAACTGAAAGGGAGGAGGGGATGGAGGGGTGTGAGGAGAGATGGGGGAGGGGGAGGGATTGGGGAAAGAGGAAGGGGGGAGGGGAAGGGGAGAGGAGGAAGGAGGAGGGGAAAGGAGGAGGAGCCAGGGGAAGGGGAGGGATTGGGACAGGGAAGGGGAAAAGGGAAAAGGGGAAAAGGGGGGAGGGGGGAAAGTGAGGGGAAAAGGGGAGGGATTGGGACAGGGAAGGGGGGAGGGGGAAGGGAGGGGGGGGAATATGAAACTACGTATTTCTCTTTTCACTTGACTCTTGGGGAGAAAAATTATGTATTTCATTCAGGTTTGATGAATAGAAATGGCATTTTTCCCTCCAGTAATTGCTAAAATGTTACTTTTTTTCTTTTTAGTACTTTGCGCGGTTGTTGTTGTTGTTGTTGTCTGTTGTTATTGTTGTTGTTTTCTTGTTGCAGTTGTTGTTGTTATTGCTTTTGCTGTTGTTGTTTTCGTTGTTGGTAGTGTTTTTGTTGTTCTGTTGTATCATCGATGTGTAATATTCTTTTGTCTGTGAGGGAAGAGAGTAGGAATGAAGGAGAAACTGAAGATAGATAGATAGACAGATAGATAGATCAAGAGAAATGTAGATAGAGAAAATGTATATAAAGAGAGAGAAAAAGAGAAAAGGAGAAAGAGAGAGAGAGAGAGAGAATAAGAGAGAGAGAGAGAGAGAGAGAAAGAGAGAGAGAAAGAGAGAGAAGAGAGAAAAAGGAAAAGAAAGAGAGAGAGAAAGAAAGAGAGAGAGAAAGAAAGAGAGAGAGAAAGAAAGAGAGAAAGAAAGAAAGAAAGAAAGAAAGAGAGAGAGAGAGAGAGATAAAAACGTAAAGAAAACAAGAGACAAACAGACAGAGAGAAAGCGAATAAAAAAAGAGAAGAAGAAGAAGAAAAAAGGAAAATTGAAAGCAATTAACATGATATTCCAAAAGGAAACTCAAGTAGCCAACACTCCCCCTCCCCCCCCCTTCCCCTATCTCCTTCCTTCCTTCCTCCCTCCCCATCCCCTATTCCCCTACCCCCCCCACCACCTCATCATCGCCTTTTCGAAAGAGCTTAATCAGCAAAACTTGAAATCCATTAATTAGTGGCTGAGTCTAATGGGGTGAGGAATATTTGCCCATTTCTGCAATATTTCAAGCTGTTTGTGGGGGAGGGGGGGGGAAGTGTGGGGGGTAGGGAGGGGGGGATAAGAGATGAGGGGGGGGAGGGAAAAAATATGATTTCAATTATTTTTTTTTTATCATTTATAGTTTACTGATAAAAAAAAAACAAAAAAACTTTTCTTTCTCTCCCTCTTACTATCTTCACATAAAATGTTAACTTTACACTTCAATCAGTAGATGAAAAATAAGCATAAAAACCCAAGCGAATCAGATATTACAGAATTAAAATATTGGATTCAAAGAAGAAGAAGAAAAAAATCGATCTAAGTAATTAAATAAAATTGAAAGGTTAAAGACGATGATATTTTAATCTAGAAAGAAATAATGAAATATGATACAATTCATCTTAATCATCTTAATCCGTTAGGAGTTAAAATGATTAATCAAATACACATTTTCTTGTTAATTCGTAAATTTTCCAATAAATTTCTGTATCTATTTATCTGTATCTTTCTGAACTCAGTGTTTGATGATTATAATAATAACAATAACAATAATAATAATGATAATAGATATAATAAATATACAAAACAAAACTACTAATAAGAAACAGTAATGATAATCATAATAACGATAATAATAATGATGATAATAACAGATATATAAGAAAAAAATAATTATAACAATATTGATAAATATACTATATATATGTGTCTATATAATAATAATAATAATAAAAATAATAATAATAATAAATAATAATAGTAATAATGACAATAACAGTAATAATAATACAAAAATAACAGTGATAACATTAAGAATAAAAAAAAAATCAACACTGATAACAATTATAATGATAATTCGTAAATCAATCACGAAAAGGACAAAAAAATATCGTTCAGTTTAGAAATATCTCGTCGGTTAAAATATAAATACAGGCAGAAAACGGAGCTAAAGTAATGAGGTCTGACTTCAAACATGAATTAAAGTTTTAAATTAAGGGCGTGTGGGAGGGGATGGGGAGGGGAGGGGAGGGGGGAGGGGGGAGGAGGGAGGGGAGGGGAGTGGGGAGAGGGAGAGAGGAGTGGGGAATAGAGAGGGGAGAGGGGAGTGGGGAAGGGAGAGGGGGAGGAGAGTGGGGAGAGGGGAGGTGAGTGGGGAGTGGGGAGAAGGGAGGGGAGTGGGAAGGGGAGAGAGGAGGAGAGTGGAGAGAAAAATGAAAAGGAGAAGGGTAAAGGAATAAGAGAGAAGGAAGGAAAAGGGGAAAAAAAGAGAATGGGGAAACGGAGAGAAAAGGAGAAAAGAAAGAAAGTGAAAGAGTAGGAGAAAAGGAAAAAGGAGGGAGGGGAAAAAAGTGAAAATAGAAGGAAGAGAACGAAGAAAAAAGAGAACGGGGGAGACAGAAGAAAGTGAAGAAAATGAAGAAGGTGAAGAGAGAAGAAAAAGAAAATCTGCAAAAAAAAAGGAAGAGGGTGAAAGCGAAGAACAGTAGACGAAGCTCAAGGGGGGGGGGGTGAAGGTGGAGGAAAGAGAGAGCTATTCCGTTGGTGGAGAGTCAGATAAAACCCATAAGGTCGGAAATGCCACAGAAAGACCAAAGACCTTCCACCTTTATCGCCACATTAGGTATTCCCTCCTCCACCTTGCATGTCTGCCTCTTGGCCTGTAGGCTTTTGTATTTTCCGAAATCATCATAATTCTTTGATATTCGTAAAATGCAGTAAAACAAACACTGCTCTGTGCGGGGAATTATTAACTTGCTAATAGGGTATATTTCTTTTTATCCATTTATCCTTCTGGCACAATGAAACGAAAAGAAAAGACAGAGAGAGAGAGAGAGAAAAAAAGACATTGCATATATGAGCGAATGTGTACGTATGTGATTTTTTAAAGTGTACAGTGACTGTGACTGCCTTTGTACACGTTAGGAATAGTGTGTGCATCTGCTGGCCTGCACGTGTATATATGCATGTGCGTCTGTTGGCCTGCAAGTGTTTAACAGGCAAGTGCATCTGTGTATCTGAGCAGTATGTCTATAAATGTTCAATATATTACTGAATCATGATGATGGTGGTGATGATGATGATGATGACTAAAATTGTAATGATGATGATGATAATAATGAATAATAATAATAATAATAATAATAACAATACTTTTTTTTTAATAATGATAATAATGGTAGTAATAGTAATGGTTACAAAAATAACGATAATGATGATGATGATATGAGAGATTGATGATAATGATGAGTAGATGATGAGATGATAATGATGTGATTGAATGATTATGATGATAGATGATGATATGATGATGATATAAAATACTAAATATAAGAATACCATCCTTTTTGTGTATAAACCCGTCTCTTAATAAAGATATTTGTTAGAGTGGATATGTGCAGTATGTGTGTATACTTATCTCTCTCTCTCATTATACACGCGTTTATGTGTTTAGAGCCTTATCAATAAGTATTGCAATCTTGTGCACGAGTATGTATACGCATCTGCTTGTTTGTGTACATTACATTACTACATGTGCGTATATCTGTGACTTTTTTCCATCAACATGTGCGTGTATAATCAATTATGCAAGTCAACACATGTCCAAGTGTGTATGTCAAAGATATACGTATCCATTCGAGCTAAAACAAACAGGAAAAAAAGCAACGAAAGAAAAAAAAAACAATCAACTCAAAACAACGAAAAAAAAAAACACCGAAAATAAATCCTATCAAATACACGAACAGGCAACCCCCACGCACACACACAAGAGAAACATATGAAGCGCAAAGATTCAGAGAAAATTCGGCAGCATTTCCCCGAACCTTAAGCGGATAAGATCACGACTGAATCACCGACGGCCGAATAAGCGAACACAGCGAAGCATTCAGGTGTAGTATTTATGATCTTAATACGCTGTAAGGAATCGAAAACGTTGAGGAACCAAAAAACAATAAATAGACAGGGAAACTGACAGATAATTAAGATGTTATCGAAATAGACCTGCATTTTTCTAACTCTCTCACCAGTCACTCTCTTTTCTCTCTCGCTCTCAGCCTCATACTTTCCTCTTTTCCTCCCGCTCTCCTCATTCTCTTTCTCTCGGACTCTCTTCTCTCTTTCTTCTCACTCTCTCTTTCTCCCTATCTCCTCTTGAACTTTCTCTCGCTCTCGTCTCTCTCTCTCTCTCTCTCTGCCGTCACCCCCCCGTCATCTCTCTCCCTCGTCATGTCCTCTCTCCTCCTCTTTCTATCACTCTCTCTTTCTTCTCTATCTCTCTCTGTATTCTCTCACTCTCTCTTCTCTCACTCTCTGATTCTTTCATCTCACTCTCTCTTCTCTCAAACTCTCTCTTTCTCTCTCTCTCTTCTCTTCTTCCTCACTCTCTCTTTCTCTCACTCTCTCTTTCTCTCACTCTCTCTTTTCTCTCACTCTCTCTTTTCTCTTCTCGCTCATTCTCGTCTTTCTCTCTCTCCTCTCTCCTCTTTCTCTCTCTCTCTCTCTCTCTCTCTCTCACTCACTCACCTCGACTCACCACTCACTCACTCACATCTCTCTCTCTCCTCACTCACTCCTCCTCACTCACTCTCACTCCATCACTCACATCCTCTCACGTCCTCACTCACTCACTACCCTCACTTCCTCTCTCTTCACTCCCTCCTCACTCTCTCTCTCTCTCTCTCCTCTCTCTCTCTCTTTTTCTCTCTCTCTCACTCTTTCTCTCTCTCTCTCTCTCTCTCCTCAATCTCTATCTCCTCTCACCTCTCTCTTCTCCTCTCGTCCTCTCTCTCTCTCTCTCTCTCGTCGGCCTCTCTCGTCTCTCTCACCCTCTCACCTCTCTCTGGTCTCTCTCTTCACACACCACCACGTGTGTGTGTGTGTGTGTTGTGTGTGTGTGTGTGTGTGTGTGTGTGTGTGTGTGTGTGTGTGTGTGTGTGTGTGTGTATATATATATTCACAAATATATATTCATTTTTTTCTCCCTCTCCATTTCCCTCTCTCTCCTTACGACTTTATCGGAATGAAAGAATCGCGTACAGATATTGCCGGTGGGGGAAGGGAAGGGGAGGGAAGGGGGGGGGGGCGAGGACAGACGGAGCGAGGGAAGCAGGGAGAAGAGAGGAGGAGAGAGGGGAGAGAGGGGAAAGGGGGGAGGGGGAGGAGGGGAAGACGGTGGCTGGGGAAAGCGAATAGTGTCCTCAGATTGTAGGGCAACGAGGGATAATTTGTGACACGTCGCGCAGAGGTCCGAGGGGAGGGAGAGAGAGAGGGAAGGGAGAGGCGAAAATAAGGGAACTGGATTAAAACTGGCCAGCGTTTTGGAATCACTTTACTTTCACTGCTGGACGCAGATACATACATATATGCTGGACATAGATATATATAATAGGTGATGTTATATATAGATGGGGGCCGTTGTGGTCGAGTG
Organism: Penaeus monodon; assembly: GCF_015228065.2. NCBI lineage: Eukaryota > Metazoa > Arthropoda > Malacostraca > Decapoda > Penaeidae > Penaeus > Penaeus monodon. The sequence continues at coordinate 48,817,803 of NC_051401.1, read as the reverse complement.
TGTTAGAGCATTGGACTCAGATTGTCAAGAACGGCAATCTGAAGTTCGAGGGTTCGAAGGTCACCGGCCGGCGCGCTGTTTTCCCTTGGTCAAGGATTTCACCTCGACTGCCTACCTAGCCATGGGTGGCCAGCCAGCCCAAGTCAGTGCGTCCCAGCCCGGATAAATAGAGAAGAATGATTACCTAAAAGTACCACCGCACTCTCCGTGGAAAGTACTGGTGACCCTCTCACGCACTCACTCCGAGCATCACAACTAAAAACTAAGTATCTGCTGTGAACCCACCTGGTGGGGCCCCCCGGGCTCAACATGAACCTACGTTAAAAGAGTATATATAATATCTATTATATATATATATATATATATAATATATATTATATATATATATATATATATAATATATATACATATAGATACACACAGACATAACATATACATGTATACATATGCATCTAGATATATATATATAGAATTATCATATAATATATTATTATATATATATATATATACTATTATATATATATATATATATATACATATTTACAAAAAATTATGTACCTATATGTACTTCTTACATATCTGTACATATATGTCCTATATGTCCACATATATGTACATATATGTACTATCTATATATAGATATAATATATATTATCATCTATATTCTATTCTATGTGTGTGTGTGTGTGGTGTGTGTGTGTGTGTGTGTGTGTGTGTGTGTGTGTGGTGTGTGTGTGTGTGTGTGTGTGATGTGTGTGTTTACATGTGTGTTCATATGTGTGTGTGTGTGTATATATATCTATATATATATATATATATATTATATATATATATATATATATAGATATATATATATATATATGTGGTGTGTGTGTGTGTGTGTGTGTGTGTGTGTGTGTGTTTTGTGTGTGTTGTGTGTGTGTGTGTGTGTGTGTGTGTGTGTGTGTGTGTGTGTTTGTACTTACGTTCGTATTTAACAATGTGAGAGAGAAAGCCAAAGTGTATGTCACTATCATCCTCCTCAGATGCCCACGCACTGCTAATCACCCTAATCCACCATCCCTTACAATAAACACTAACACCAACAACAAAAACAACAAAAACAAAACAAGAACACCACAAACAACGGAAATAATGACCACAAAACTGACAATGTTGTGACCATGAAATCAGAAATGATGATGAGGCACAAGTGATGATGACGATAACTCCCTCATCCCTGGCTTGACCGCGTGACAGCTGCCAACTGATGTCACTCACTACAGGGATGTTGCTATGCCAACCGCTGCTGGAATTAGCTATTTTGAAGTGATAGCAACGAGTCAGGTGGATATGTACTGTTCGTTATACACTGCTGAGTCTTGAGTGGGCTATGATTAATGCTGATAATGAGAAAGGTGTTTAATACAGTGGTAATTATAGCAGGAGCAGTGATGATGTTAACTGTAATAATTAATTATAATAATCTTCACACTAATGAAAAGTGCAAAATAAACTCAATGTTTTCCGGTTTTTGTGTAGAAATTGTAGAAGCACAAAACAGAATATGAAGTACTTTCTCTCTCTCTCTCTCTCTCTCTCTCTCTCTCTTCATCGTCTCTCTCTCTCTCCTCTCATCCTCGGCGCTCTCTCTCTCCTCTATCTATCTACCTCTCTATATGTATATATATATTATATATAATATATATATATATGCCAAGACACATACATATATATATTTACCCACACACACACCACACACACAACCCACGAGCACACAACACAACACAACACACACACACAAAGCACACACACATACACACACATACACATACACATACACACACAAACACCACACACCACACCAGAGTGAGAAAAAAACAAACACACCACCCACACACACCACACACCACACACACACACACACACAACACACACACGTTTATATATATATATATATATTATATATATATATATATATATATATATATGTATGTATATATATATATATATTATAAATATATATATAAAGCAATCAATTCCCTGTCAATCAGCCACACCGATCAGTCAGACAATCGAATTCAGTGACGCAGAAGAAACCCTATCACCCCCCTCCCCCCCTCCATGTACCTTACCCCCACCCTACCCCTATACCCTTCGCTTCTTCCTTTCCCCTCTCTTTCTCATCCTTTAATCTCTCTTAATTCTCCTTTTCTCTTTATCTTCATCTCCGATATTTCTTCTCGTATTGCTGTGCTTCTTTGTCGATCTCCTACGCAATCTGTCTCTAATTTCTTTCATTTTTCTCTCTTCCTTCTGTTCGCTCTCTCCTCCGCCTCTTCCTATCCCTCATTCCTTCATTCCTTCCTTTCCATGCCTCTTCCTTTTCTTTCCTTTATCTAATATCCCGAATCACCTTTCTCTTTCTCATTCTTTTACTCCCTTTTTACTCATTCTTACTCTCCTTCCTTCTTTTCCTCCTCCTCCTCCTCCTCCCTCCTCCTCCTCCTCCTCCTCCTCCTCCTCCTCCTCCTCCTCCT
>NC_051401.1:48805284-48807784 GCF_015228065.2 Penaeus monodon | reverse complement strand
TATATATTATATATATATATTTCATATATGTATATATATGAATATATATATATACGTATATGAAATATATATGAAAATAGCTCATAATTATGTAATTCATCAAGATGAATAGACTAAGACTACAAAAAAAAAATACTTGACCTTAAAATGTAAAAATGATGACCATCTCCTTTCAGATTCCGAAGTGGGGGGGGGGGGGGATCATAACAAAATGCCCTTTTAAAAAGAGCAAATTAAAAAGACAAAAGAAAAATAATGAAAAATAAAAAAAATAAAAAGGAGGGAAAGGAAGATCATTATAAATGCAAGAATTAGTGTTTACCTTGAGAGTGAATGTAGAACGTAGAGGGAAATTATGATAATGATTCAAAAATAAGAACAATCATTATGAATAAAAGCAACACTGAAAACATTACAATCGTCATCATCTTTACCAAAATTATCAGAATATTTTTTTCCTTAACCTTACAATTATCACCATCTTTATCTCTCGCTTATTTATTCATCCATCTATTTATACAATTATCATCTTTCCAATTAATTTTTCACTTAATAATTGATATTACTTTACAAATTAACAATAGAATAAAATCCCTACCTGCCCTTCGAAACACCACTGATTAAAGCAGTTGATTAAATTGATTAAATATTAATTAAATCTAAACTGATTAAATAAAATTAATTACATTAGAATTAAATATTAAAAAAATATATCAAGTTAAACTGATTAAAGTAACGTTTTATGAATCATTGTAACATAAAGAACGTGAACTACGATTCTAGAATCATAAATATGTGCAATTGATTGGTTAATTAAACAGAAGATAAATAAAGATGACACGGGAATGATACTTGAAAATCAAACAAACAAAATAACTATAGCAACAAAGACAAAAATATTGATGATAAACTAACAACTCAACAGATAACAAATATACATTTTTTTTTATTCACTGAAGAACCATAGTAAGAGAGAGAGAGAGAGAAAGAGAGAGAGAGAGAGAGACCGAGAGAGAGAGAGAGAGAGAGAGAGAGAGAGAGAGAGAGAGAGAGAGAGAGAGAGAGAGAGAGAGAGAGAGAGAGAGAGAGAGAGAGAGAGAGAGAGAGAGAGAAACTGATAATTCGACAGTGAAATGAAATCTAGTTTATAAATAATAAACAGGCAGACGCAGATTAAACAACAGATTATTTTAAAACATTCAAGGAAGTTTGACGAAAACAAACAGGAAATAGACAACATAATCCTTTTCCCTTCTTTGTGCTCTCCCTCCCTCCCTCTCCCTCTCCCTCTCCATCTCCCTCTCCATCTCCATCTCCCTCTCCCTCTCCATCAATCTATCTCCATTTATCTAACTCCATCTATCTATCTCCATCCATCTATCTCCATCTATCTATCTCCCTCTCTCTCTCTCTCTCTCTCTCTCTCTCTCTCTCTGGGGAAGGAGGGATCCAGAATAGATAAAGACAACGGGGGGAATAAGGAAAACAACGGAAAAAATGGGGAAATGGGAACGTAAGGAAGAAGAAAAAGAAAAAAGAGGGAAGAGGGAAGATAAATTGTATGTAATTGGACAAAAGGAAAAAAAAAAGAAAAAAAAAAAGATCCGTTAGGGAATATTTTGAGTGAATCAAGGAGAAATTTGTGATAATTAGAGATAATTCAGACAAAGAAAAAGAGAGAGAGAAAAAAAAAGAAAGAAAAAGACTAGACACATATATCATTACCACTATTGTCATTGTGATTACGTGTCCATAGGCCTACGCACTCCATAGTATATCAATGAATCATTCTCTCTCTATCTGTTCACATTTAGGCATATAGTTATATAATAGATAGATAGATAGATATTTAGATATAGACATGGATATACATAGATTGATATAGATAAATATTGATTGATATAGATATAGACTGGTATAGATATACATAGAATGATATAGATAAATATAGACTGATATAGATATATTATTAATATAGATATAGATAAACATATAGATATAGATATATATACGTAGATATAGATAATTATAGAGACAAATGTTTATATCTACAAACATCCATACAGTCGACTTCCACAAAGAAAAAAAAAATGATAAAAACAAAATCATACAAAAACAACAAGAAACACACAAAAAGGAGAATTAAAAAAATAATAACAATAATAAATGAAAACATTAATAAAATAATTAATATTACCATAAAACACACACACACACAAAAAAATAGATAACAAAATAAAACAATAATTTTAAAAAAATGATAACAAGACACAACAACAACAACAACAACAACAACAATAATAATTTTGCTAATAATATTTGATAAGAAAACAAAACAACAACGAAATCATCAGTAACAATAATATCAGACAATAATGATAAAAGCAACATCCCCGTTCGCAGCGTCAGTGTCACGGCAAAACATCGTGTCAGAACATCCCATTAGAGATGCAGAATCCAAGGCCAAAATGGTGAATGAATATCGGAGAAGCTGCTTCTT
>NC_051401.1:48800284-48802784 GCF_015228065.2 Penaeus monodon | reverse complement strand
ATCACAAAGCATCATTCCCAACGCATAAAAAGGCACACATATATATATACATGTTTTTTTTTTTCTAACGCTTTTCCCTACATAAACAGAATGCACATACGAGCCATTATTCAGATTATGAATAATTAAAGAGATAGCTACAATAGACCACAATATTATCCAGAACCAACATCGAAAAGCCGAAGGTAATCAAGTCTGAATTTATTATTTTTTTTCTCCCTAATCCATATGACATTTGCCGTTTGATACATATGGATGGGGAAAAAAAAGAACTGTAAATAACAACGATAATAATACTGATAGCGTTTGATAAGAGGAATCATAGCGTTAATGATGTTAATAATTATGCGTATCATGTCGGTTTTGACGTTGAAGAGATGCGGTGAAAATAATGAAACAAAATATTTCGAATGATCGTGGCTATTTTCACCGGTTGAGGAATATGTTGGTGTTGGTCCCGGTGTTGGCGCAAGGGGAAGAGGGGGAAAAGTGGGAGGAGGAGGGGGAGGAGGACGAGGAAAAAGGGGAGGAAAAAGAGGAGGAAAAGGGGGGGAAGGAGGAGGAAAAGGGGGAGGAAGAGGGGGGAAAAAGGGGAGGAAAAAGGAAGAAGAGGAGGAGGGATGGCAGAGTAGGAAGTGGAAGAGGAAAAAAGAGGAGAGAAGGAGAAGAGGGAGGAGGAGAAAAAGAAGTAAAGAAAGAGAGGGAGGAGGAAAAGGAGTAGAAAGAAGAGAGAAGGGAAATGATAAACAGATATGGGAAGGAGAGGGAAGAAAGGAAGGTCAAGATAAGAACAAAAAAATGAGAGAGAGAGAGAAAAGAATAATCGGAGAGGAAAAAAAAAAAAATATTTTTTTTTTAAAGAGAAGGAGAAGTAAACATAACATAAGAAAAATAAGATAAATAATAATAACAATAATAATGACAGTAATGATAACAATAACCATCATCATCATCTTGTTAATAATGGTAATAATAATTATAATGATGATAATAATAATAACAAGTATAATAACAATAGCAACAACAACAATAATAACAATACTACTACTACTACTACTACTACTAATAACAATAATAATAATAGTAACAGTAATAACAATAACAAAAACAATAGCAATAACAACAACAACAACAACAACAACAAAAATATTAATAATAATAATAATAATAATAATAATAATAATAATAATAATAATAATGGTTATAATGATAATAGCAATGATACTAATAACAATTCAACATTCATCAAGCAAGAACAACAACAAAAACAATACCCACTACAACAAAATATTATCAGAATAGTCCAGAAAATAAAACAAAAAACAAAAAAAACAAAAAAACAAAAAACAAAACAAAAAAAGCTTCATTTAAAGCAATGAAAACATATCCCAAAACAAAATGGCGACGGGGGGGGGAGGGATTTAAAAACTTCGAATAAAAGGAGATTTTATGAAATCCTGGATCCGTCAGCTGTTTTAATCAAACCTCATCACGCGTCGTAGTAAATTAAGGTAATCTATGTACAGAATAAAGTTAATTTGCTGTACTATTTTCAGGGATACGGTGTATATATATATATTTATAATTCTGCAACATACGCACTGCCATTACTTTAAACAACATCAACATCACTATTGCAACAAGATACTTGCTTTTGACTCTGCAATTGCTCAGTGAAAGGACTCATATCTCTTTATCCTGTGTGTGTGTGTATGAGCGTTTGTGTGGGTGTATGTGCGAGCGAGTGTGAGGTATGTGTTTGAAAATACAGGCACAGAGACAGGAGTGAGAGAGAAGGAGGGAGGGAAGGAGGGAAGGAGGGAAGGAGGGAGGAGGGAGGGAGGGAGGGAAGGGAGGGAGGAAGGAGGGAGGGAGGGAGGGAGGGAGAGGGAGAGGGAGAGGGAGAGGGAGAGAGAGAGAGAGAGAGAGAGAGAGAGAAGAGAGAGAGAGAGAGAGAGAGAGAGAGAGAGAGAGAGAGAGAGAGAGAGAGAGAGAGAGAGAGGGGGGGGGGCAGAGAGAGACAGGCAGAAAGATAGGCAGACAGAGGCAGACACGGAGAGAGAGGCAAAGACAGAGACAGGCAATATGAAAAGGATTATTCGCCCACATTCAGATTAAACAACATCCTGCCGCCTCAGTAGTTGTGTTCTCTTCTATCTCTCCTTTATTTAACGCTGCCATGTCCTCCTCTCTCACTCACACACACACTCACACACACACAAACACACACACACACACACACACACACACACACACACACACACACACATACACACACACACACACACACACACACACACAAACAAACATCATCTGATTTCTTTCACTCGATTGAAGGGGAAATGCTGCCACTAAAAACTGCGAAAATAATGATTAAAAATGCTGTTCCATCTTTCGTTAAAATATCAGGGGCAACACATGTCTTTTTCACGGTGAAAATAAGCCGGAAAAATATCGCACTTACTGCATTACGCCGTGAAAATAGACAAAAGAGCAGCGA
>NC_051401.1:48792784-48797784 GCF_015228065.2 Penaeus monodon | reverse complement strand
TATATTATATATATATATACAAATATATATTACTTATGCACATATACAATATACTCTCCCTCTCCCTCTCTCTCCCTCTCCCTCTCCCTCCCTCCCTCCCCCCTCCCTCCCTACCCCTCTCGCTCCCCCCCTCTCCTTCCCTCTCCATCTCTAAAAGACCTCTTCACCGCTCGAAAAAGCCTCTCAGAGATAAAAACGGGGGTGAGAGGGTGAGGAGGGGAGAGAGAGAGAGGGGGGGGGGTGTTATAACCAGACTACCATCGGGGGGGGGGGGGAGGATAGCGACTGGGTTTTCCTTCTCCTGGCTCTCCCCTCGGTTCCCTCATGAATATCGCATGCGGGGACTCAGGCCAAAGACGGTGAGTAAGTGAATGTACTACACTACCCTGATTCGATATATGAATATGTATATGTATACGCACATAAAGATGTGTGTGTGTTTTGTGTGTGTGTGTGTGTGTCTTGTGTGTGTGTCTTGTGTGTGTATGTGTGTGTGTGTGTGTGTGTGTGTGTGTGTGTGTGTGTGTGTGTGTGTGTGTGTGTGTGTGTGTGTGTGTGTGTGTGTGTGTGTGTGTGTGTGTGTGTGTGTCTTGTGTGTGTGCGTGTGTCTTGTGTGTGTGTGTGTGTTGACTTTGTTACTGTCTACCTATCTGTCAGTCTGTCTGTTTATCTATCTATTCATCTATATGTCCATCTATCTATCTCTATATACGAATGTACACACACACACACACACACACACACACACACACACACACACACACACACACACACACACACACACACACACACACACACACACACACACACACACATATATATATACATATATATACATATATATATAATATATATATATATATATATATATATATATATATATATATATATATACATATAAATATATATACACACACAGTACAATATGTAAATGAATCCAACTATGCATGCATGTATGTGTGCAGAGAGGGGAGGGTGGATGCATCCTTATACTCACGCCCGCCTTCATGACTCTATTAGTACTTATACACTTATATTCGCGAACCTTTTTGATACGTTTTTAATTTCAATTTCCATTTCCTTTTACTTGGAATATCCAGCGAAATCTCTTACGAAATGAAAATATGCAAAAAATGCATAAAAGTAGATGAATGATATTATTTCCCGTAAAAATCGTTGTAAATATAAAAAAAACTACGGCGACAAACGACTATATTCAGTCTTTTGCATAACTTTCTCCTCAAAGGATAACCCATTAGGTTAAATAAAAATGAATTTCTCTTTCATATTCACCAGTCAGTTCCCCTCCCCCCCCTCTCTTGCTCTCTCGCTTATTACATACACACGCACGTACACGTACACACACACACACACACACACACACACACACACACACACACACACACACACACACACACACACACACACACGCACACACACACACAACGAGACAGACAGTAAATGGACAGACAAATAGATAAATCGGTAGATAGATAAAACAGACATTGCTAAAACACTGTTCTTTCATTAGCGAGATTAACCGGAGTTGACAAATGGCTATTTCTTGGCTAACAATAATCTCTTTTCGATATAATTTTATTAACAAATACCTTTTTATCCTTGACGATGAATATGGCTTCTAATAAATCTTATTGTCGTTTGGCCGCGTGTTAAATTTCCGAGAATTTTATTTTTCATTTGCTCCATCAATATGAAATCTTCCCTAGCGTCGCCTTCTCTATATCATCCCAGACTTACATCACATATTTTGCTTTGTTCAATACATATATACATTTCCGATGGCCGGATAACTTGAAGTCGAAACTACGGCTATTCGGTTACAAAATAAGATAGATCAGTGCTCCCCCAAAATCATAAAAAAAAAAAAAAAAATATTGCAAATAAATAAAATATCCTTCTCAGAAATAAAGACACAAGGCATTAAAATATTCAATCTATATCATATAAACACAAATAAAATATATCTGTAACAAATCCCAAATCTCACATGCGCTTTGCATCATTTATTCATGAATATAGATTACATGCAGCATCACAGGTACACAAATATCATATCCATTATGAGATACGAAGATGGAGTGAAGATAATGCTAAAGCGGGGAGGGGAGAGAAGAGGAAATATGATATGAAGATAAGGAGAGAGAGGTAGATAGATAAATATATAAACAAATATATATAATTATACATGCATACATACAGAGATACACAACACACACACACACACACACACACACACACACACACACACACACACATATCTATATATATATATAATAGATTAATATATATATATATTATATATATATATATATTATACTATATATGTGTATACATATATAATCGCAATATACGGAATATATATATATATATATATATATATATATATATAAATAGAGAGAGAGAGAGAGAAGAGAGAGAGAGAGGAGAGAGATATAGATAGAGAGAGAGAGAGAGAGAGAGATAAAGAGAGAAGAGATAGAGAGAGAGATAAAAGAGAGAGAGAGAGAGATGATGAGTGGTGAGTTTTAGAACGAGATTAGAGAGTAGACCGGCCTATGGAGGAGACGAGAGATGAGATGAGAGAAGAGATGAAAGAGAGAGGAGAGAGAGAGATGAGAGAAAAAGAGAGAGAGTGTGTGCGTGGTGTTGCTCCGTTCTTGTTTCCCTGTGAACCTTCTCTCATTTTCTTAACTTCTCTTTCTAACTCCCTCTCCTCAGCGTCTGTGGATGTCCTTATCATTCTTGATATATATGTGTGTTGATAGTATTAGTATATATATATAGTATATATAATATATATATATATGTGTGTGTGTGTGTGTGTGTGTGTGCGTGTGCGTGTGCGTGTGCGTGTGCGTGTGTGTGTGTGTGTGCGTTCGTGAGTGCGTGCGTGTGCGCGCACCTGCCTGCCTGCGTGCTTGTCTTCGTGCTGACATCCAGATACCTATACAAACACTCATATTTTTACGCACGAATTAACGCACAAAAACCGGCGAACAAATCCATATTGCACACAGTCCCCGCCATCCACTCAGACAGACGCATCCTGCAGCCCCCGTCGTTGTTATCAATTGCACAAACGCCAGCCTGCCGCGTGCTTTATTGCAAGGAGGAGAACCAGCAGCCTTGTCGCGGTCGTCAAAAGCATCATCATAAACATCCGAAGTTGCGCAATCTCTGTCTGTTCATCAGAGCCCAAAGGAACTCCATTGTGCGACACGGATACAGCAGAATGGTTATATCAGGGTTGGGTAAAGGAGAAAAAGGCAAAGATGGAGGAGGAGGAAGAGGAGGGGGGGAGGAGGGGAGGAGGGGGGAAGAGGAGGAAGAGGAGGGGGAGGAGGAGGAAGAGGGAGAAGAAGAGGAGGAGGAGGAGGAGGAGGAGGAGGAGGAGGAGGAGGGGAGGAGGAAGAAGAGGAGGAGTAGGGAGGAGGAGTAGGGAGGAGGAGTAGGGAGGAGGAGGAGGGAGGAGAGAGAGGGAGGGGGGAGGGGGAGGTGAGGGAGGAGGAGGAGGGGGAGGAGGAGGAGGAGGAGGGAGGAGGAGGAGGGGAGGAGGAGGAGGGGGGGAGGAGGAGGAGAGAGGAGGTGAGAGGATGGAGGAGGAGGAGGAGGGAGGAGGAGGAGCGAGGAGGCGGAGGAGGAGGGGAGAGGAGGAGAGGAGGAGGAGGAGGAGGAGGAGGAGGAGGAGGAGAGGAGGAGGAGGAAGAAGAGAGTGGTAGAGGATGAGGAGGAGAGGAGGAGGAGGAGGAAGAGAGGAGAGGAGGAGGAAGGAAAAGAGGAGAGGAGGAGGAAGGAGGAAGAAGGAGGAAGAAGAAGAAGGAAAGAAGAAGGAGAGAAGAGAAATGAAGAAGGAAGAAGAAGAAAGAAGAAAGAAGAAGAAGAGAAGAAGAAGAAGAAGAAGAAGAAGAAGAAGAAGAAGAAGAAGAAGAAGGAGGAGGAGAAGAAGGAGGTAGAACGACCTATTTTCCGCACGCTGCCAATCATCTTTAGCTGCGTCTATCATTCCCCGGTGCAGTCTGCTCGCAGGCTAATTATCTGAAGTGGCAGCCTGATCGCCTGTCCTGTAACCTGCTGGATGAGAAGGGCGGAGGGGGGGGAAGGGGGGAGGGGGGGGGGGGGGTTGCATCTGTTTCTTCTCTCTACTTCCCTTCCTTCCTTTTTTTTTTTTTTTGCATTTTTCTCTATTTTGTTTTTGTGTTTGCTTGTTTGTTTTTCGTTTTTTTTTTTCTCTCTCTTTCTCTATTACATTTTGTCCGTTTTCCTCGACTTTTTAAAACTCTGGTTTTCTCTCTTTCTCTTTCTTTCTCTCCTCTCTCTCTCTCTCTCACTTTACCTTTACCTCCCCTCCTTTCCCCTTCTCTCTCTCCTCTCACTCTGTTCCTCACTCTCAACTTCTCCTCTACTTCTCTTTTTCTTTCTCCCTCCCTCCTCCCCTCCCCCCCCTCCCCTCCCCCTTCCTCCCCTCCCTCCCTCCTCCCTTCCTTCTTCCCCTCCCTCCTCCTACTCCTCCTCTCCCTCCTCTTTCCTCCCCCTCTTTCCCCTTCCCTCCCTCCCCCCTCCCCCTCCCCCCCTCCCCCCCCCCCCCCCAATGAACAGATTCCAATAATCCCAAAGTCCTTCATTCACAGCCATGGATTTAAATAAAAAGAGAGAGAGAGAGAGGGGGGAGAGGAGAAGGGGAAGAGAGAGGAGGAGAGGGAGGGGTGAAGAGAGAGAGGAGGAGAGGGAGAGAGGAGAGAGAGAAAGAGAGGGGGGGAGAGAGATGAGGAAGAGGAGAGAGAGGAGAGAGAGAGGAGAGAGAGAGAGAGAGGGGGAAGGTAGAGTGAGAGTTTGAGAGAGAGAGAGAGAGGATGAGAGAGACCGGGAGAGAGAGAGAGAGGAGAGGAGAAGGAAGGAGAGAGGGAAGAGGAGAGGGGGGAGGGGGAGGAGGGAGAGAGAGGAGAGGAAACAAGGAAGAGATAAGAAGAGTGAGGAGTGAG
>NC_051401.1:48782784-48785284 GCF_015228065.2 Penaeus monodon | reverse complement strand
TCTCTCTCCCTCTGTTCCCCCCCCCATCCCCCTTCTCTCCCTCTCTTTCCCCCTCTCTGTCCCCGTACACCCCCCTCCCCTTCTCCCTCTCCCTCTCTCCCTTCCTCTCCCTCCTAAATACGAACAAGATAGGAAGCCAAAGCGCCCACGAAAATCATACATCGAGAAAATCTCCTTCTGTTCAAGGTTGAGTATGGAGAATGAATATTTTTGTTGTTGTTGTTGTTGTTGTTGATGTTTGTTGTTGTTGTTGTTGTTGGTGTTGTTGTTGTTGATGCTGTTGATGTTGATGTTGATGTTGATGCTGTTGTTGATGATGTTGTTGATGATGATGTTGATGATGTTGATGATGATGATGATGATGATGATGATGATTGATGATGATGATGATGATGATGATGATGATGATGATGATGATGATGATGATGATGATGATGATGATGATGTTGTTGTCTCTTTTGTCTTTTTTTCTGTTAGATTTTTTTCTTGGCCTTTCTTTTCTTTCTGTGACAGGTTAAGTATGTAAGATGAAGATATTTTTCTTTTCCCTCCCCCTCCCCTTTTTTTTGGGGGGAGGAGGGTCTTTATTGCCTGACACACAAAAAAAAAATTACACACAAACACACACAAATCTAACCCTATCCCCCCCACCCCCACCCCACCTCCAACACACATCCAACCCTACCCTGATATGAGCCCCCCCCCAAAAAAAAAAAGTCAGAAAAAAAAAAAAAAAAAAAAGTGAGTGTCATACAAATCCCTCGCACAGAGCGCCACCTGTGAGCGGTACAGCGAATGTCACTCCGGCTCCACTGAGCAAAGAAAATAAACAAACGTTGCTTGAAAATAGGGGTTTCTGAATTACCCCTTTGGGGAAGGGGGGAAAGGAGGGGGGGGAGGAGGGGGGGGGAAAGGGAAGGGGGTAATGGGGAGGGGGGGAGGGGGGTAGGGGGGAAGAAGGGGTTAAATGGGGGAAGGGGGAGGAGGGGGGAGGGGAGAAGGGGGGAAAGGGGGAGGGGGCGGGGGGTATTGGGGATTTGAGGGGGGGGGGAGGAGGAGGGGGGAGGCGGGGGAGGGGGCTCCGGGTAGGTAAAAGAAGGGTATTGGAGGGGCGAGGGGGGGAGAAAGGGGAGGGGGGGGGGGGGGGTAATGGATGGGGGGGGCAGGGGACGGGGAGGAGGAGGGGGGGTAAATCAAAGGGAAAGGGGGAAGAAGGGAAAGGGAGGGGGGGGGAAGGTAAATGGAATGGAGAGGGGGGGACGGATGGAGGTAAATGGAAGGGGGGAAGGGAAAGGAGGAGGGGGAAGGAGGAGAAGGAGGGAGGGGGAGGGGGTAAGACAAGGAGAAAGGGGAAAAGGTAAAAGGAGGGGATAAGGTTGCAAGGGAAATTGCAAGAGGAAGGGAAATGGGTGTCGGGGTTGGGGTAAGAGGAATAGGTAAATGGGGAGGGGTAAGGTAAAAGGAAGCGAAGAGGGGCAAGAGGAAACGAGGAAGGGAACAGGAGTTGGGGTAAAAGATGGGGGGAAGGGGGGGAGGTAAAGCCAAGAGGAGGGGGGGAAGGAGATGGGAAAGCGATAAGACGAAAGGGGGGAGAAGTAGAATTTGGGATAAGAGAGAAAGGAGAAGCGAATAAAGAAGGGAGAAGAGAAAAGAGAGGAAGCAGGGTGTATGGGTAAGGTGAAAAGGGGAGGGGGTGGAGGGAGGGATAAGAGGAGGGAGGAGGAAGGGAATAAGAGGAAGGAGGAGGAAGGAAAATGAAGAGAAGGTGAAAGACGACGAAGAATTTATATGTTTATTGAATCAACATTTTTCAAAATTTTCGACTTTTATTTAGGCTTCACCCTTATTCGGGTGGTGTGTATGCTAGTGTTTCCGATTATCATTTTTTTATAGATATTTTTCACAGTTTCTTCTTATTCCTCCTTGAAAAAAAAATAAATAAATAAAACAGGATCCAAAACTGAAAACAAGAACCAAACAAAAGGAAGTAAAAAGATAATGAAAAACTGTAATGAAAAAGACACACAGAGGAAAAATCACACAAAAAAATATCCAAAAATATCTTCCTTTTTCCCTTAAAAAGGAAGAAAATTACTAAGCACGTACCCCCCCCCCCCCCCAAAAAAAAAAAAAAAAAAAAAAAATCTCCCAACCAACCCTTCCCCCCCCCAAAAAAAAAAAAAAAAAAAAAAAAAAAAAAAAAAAAATCTCCCAACCAAAAAAAGGGGGGGGAAAAAAAATCGACAAACCTTCCTCCAGGACTATCTCCCCCCCCCCCCCACCACGCCCTTCCTGTCTCCCGTCTCCAACAACCAACTCGACGGCCAGCGGGAGGAGGCCCTGTGCCCGCGACCTCCGAGGCGCCGCCAGACCCTCCGGATGGCACTCCATGGCACCGCTCGCGCCTTGCCTGCGCTGGAATGGGCCGGTTTTCTTCGTCTATCGATCTATTTACTCATTTGTTATCAATTCTTATCTATTTATTTATTTATTTATATTT
>NC_051401.1:48761234-48763972 GCF_015228065.2 Penaeus monodon | reverse complement strand
GGGGAGAGAGGGGAGGGAGGGGAGGGAAAAGAGAGGAGAGGGAGGAGAGTGACTGAGAGTGAGAGTAAGAGAGAGATAGCGAGAGGGAGGCAGGGAGCAGGAGAGAGGGAGGGTGGAAGGGAGAGGGAGAGGGAGAGCGAGAGAGAGAGAGAGAGAGAGAGAGAGAGAGAGAGAGAGAGAGAGAGAGAGAGAGAGAGAGAGAGAGAGAAACAAATATATATATATATATATATAATATATATATATATATATATATATATATATATATATATATATAGAGAGAGAGAGAGAGAGAGAGAGAGAGAGAGAGAGAGAGAGAGAGAGAGAGAGAATTAGAGAGAGAGAGAGAGATAGAGACAGACAGACAGACTGAAAGAAAGACAAACACAGAGACAGTGAAACAAAAATATCAAAGCGACACTCAAAAAGAAAGACAAAGAAAGATAAACCAAAACAGAAAAAGAAAAAGAAAAAAGAAAAACAGAAAAAAAAAAACAAAAGAAAATCGAGAGGAAATCGCTGAGAGGACTCGTCCGAAACCCTTCATAGAAGACGTCCGACCATTTCTTTAATATCGAGAAAGTTCCAGCATATCTACAGCAGCAGAAGTTTCCCCCCCAAGGTGATTCTTCCCCTCGTAATTTCTTCGGTGTTTGGATATAAAGTGCGGCAACTTTCCCCTCGTTCGGACGCAAACTCATTTTAACTTTGCGAGGACAAATGTTCAACTCCAGATTCATGTCACATCCCGAACGGAGATCAAAATCCGCCGTTCGAGACACAGACGCGAAATCCGGCGTGGGGGGAGGGGGGAGGGGGGTGAGAGAGGGGGTGAGAGAGGGGTGCATGGGGGTAGGAGGGGGGAGAGGGGGGGTGCATGGGGGTAGGAGGGGGGAGAGGGGGGGTGCATGGGGGTAGGAGGGGTGAGAGGGAGTGAGAGAGGTGAGAGGGAGAGGGGGAAGGGAGATATGTGTGAGAGAGGATGCGAGCGTGCATGTGCGTGTTTAGATGTATGTTTATGTTTATATGTATATGTAGGCTACGTGTACATTTGTGTGTACATGCATACATGTATCTATATATATACGTCTATATTTATACATTTATCCATCTATCAATGTATCTATTTATCCATCTACCTATCTATCTGCATATCTACCTACCTACCTGTCTTCATGTGACTACGAAAAACCCTTGTGACTTCTAGAACCACGACAAACAAGACCGAGAGTGTGCATGCATGACCGTGTATGAACTTGACCGTGTATGAACTTGCCTGCATGACCGTGTATGAACTTGCCTGCATGACCGTGTATAAACTTGCCTGCATGACCGTGTATGAACTTGCCTGCATGGCCGTGTGAGCAGTGCGTGTATATTTTTTGCAAGATTGTGGGAATGTGTGGCCTTGTGTGCATCCCTGCTTTTATGTAGCCATGTGTGTGCTTCCCTGCTTGTATGTAGTCATGTGTGTGCATGCTTGCTTGTGTGCACTCTTGCTTGTGTGTTGCCATGTGTGCAAGCTTGCTTGTGTGTTGTCATGTGTATATGCTTGCTTGTGTGTAGCCGTGTGTGCATTTTGTTTGTGTTTTGCCATGTGTGCATGCTTGCTTGTGTATAGCCATGTGTGAATGCTTGCTTATGTGTTGCCATGTGTGAATGCTTGCTTGTGTGTAGCCGTGTGTGCATGCTTGCTTGTGTGTAGCCATGTGTGAATGCTTGCTTGTGTGTAGCTATGTGTGCATGCTTGCTTGTGTGTAGCCAGGTGTGAATGCTTGCTTGTATATAGCCATGTGTGCATGCTTACTTGTGTGTAGCCATGTGTGAATGCTTGCTTGTATATAGCCGTGTGTGCATGCTTGCTTGTGTGCCGCCATGAGTGAATGCTTGCTTGTGTATGGCCATGTGTGAATGCTTGTGAGAATGTGTAGCATTATCAACCACAACACCGCCGAGACTGGCTAATGAGCTGATGTTTTTCCCCCTCACGCTGGACTCTTTAAAAAGTTCTAACTCTTTGCTTGTATGCAGCGAAGTTACCAGTCCAATAATTACATTTGTTTATAAGAAGAAAAAGGAGACAAAAAAAGTTATGTCGATAATAGCGTGAAGTATTGTGTAAAAAGAGGGAGAGAGGGAGAAGGAGAGAGAGAGAGAGAGAGAGAGAGAGAGAGAGAGAGAGAGAGAGAGAGAGAGAGAGAGAGAGGGAGAGAGGGAGAGAGGAATGGAGAGGGAGAGAGGAATGGAGAGAGAGAGAGAGAGAGAGAGAGAGAGATGAGAGGAGAGAGAGAGAGAGGGAGATGAGAGAGAGAAGAAGAGAGAGAGAGAGAGAGAGAGCG
The DNA here is from genome assembly GCF_015228065.2 of Penaeus monodon. NCBI lineage: Eukaryota > Metazoa > Arthropoda > Malacostraca > Decapoda > Penaeidae > Penaeus > Penaeus monodon. Next base: position 48,761,633 of record NC_051401.1, on the reverse strand, counting down.
AGAGAGAGAGAAGAGAGAGAGAGAGAGCAGAGAGAGAGAGAGAGGAGAGAGAGAGAGAGAGAGACAGACAGACAGAGATTGAGAGAGAGAGGAGAGAGAGAGGAGAGAGAGAGGAGAGAGAGAAGAGAAAGAGAAAAAGAGAGTTTGTGATAAAAATGCATAATGGGTAAACTTCTTCAGATGATATTTTAGTTGTTGTTGTTTTTATTATAATCGGAAATTTGCAGATTATGCAACAAAATACTTTTTAAAAAATTGGCTTAGTTCGAGGAACACGAGATAAAGAAGGAAGTGGGAGAGAGGAAGAGAGAGGGAGACTATGTTAAATATCTGGGCATTATATTATTAAAAGTATAAATAGTAATAGCAATAATAGTAGTAATAATAATAATAATAATA
>NC_051401.1:48751234-48756234 GCF_015228065.2 Penaeus monodon | reverse complement strand
ACAACAAAAATATAACGAGTACGATAATAATGATAATAATAATAATGATTGCGATTACAATAACGATAATGATAATGATAATAACAATAACAATAATAGTGATAATGATAATAACAACAATAGTAATAGTGATAATAATAATAATAACAATAGTAAAAATGATATAATAATAAAAATAAATAATAGTGATAATAAAAAAAAATAAAAAGGGGATGAAAAATAAAAATAAAATTTTAGATAAAACCACTTTAGTTAATTTATAACTTTTACGGGTTACTAAAATTTAGTTAAAAAATCATAATAATTTAGTAAAAATCCTTCTAAAACCCTTCTTTTTTCCCCCCGTCTTCCCCCCCCCCCTCCCCCCTTCTCCCCTTTTCTCTTCCCTCTCTCCCCTCTTTCTCTCTTTTTCTCTTCCCTCTCTCCCCTCTTTCTCTCTTTTTCTCTTCTCTTGTTTCCTCTTTCCCCTTTCTCTTTCTTCTTTTCTTCTCTTCTTCCTTCTTTCTCCTCACTCTTTCTTCTTCTACTCTCTTTTTCCCTCTTTCTCCTCTTTCCTCTTTTTCTTCTCTCCTCTTCTTCTATTCTCCTCTCTTCTCCTTCCCTTCCCTCCTCTTCTTCTCTTCTCCATCTCTCTCTTTCCCCTCTCCCCTCTTCTCTTCTCCTCTTCCCTCTTTCCCATTTATCCGCCTGTATCCCTCACCCTTTTTTTCTCAAATCCCCGTCCTTTCATCCCCAATTCCCCTTCCTCCTGTCTCTTTCACCTTATCTTTCTTTCCACTTCTTCTTCCTCTCTTCCCCTCTCCCTTATCCCCCTCTTCTCTTCCCTCTCTCTTTCCCTTCCCTCTCACTTCTCTTCCCTTCCCTCTGCCCACCCCTCTCCCTCACTTCATCTTTCTTTCCCACTCTCCTCCCCTCTCTTCTCTTCTCTTCTCTTCACCCTTCCTAATATCTTCCGTTCGTTTTCCCTCTCTCTCCCTTTCCCTTTCCTTTTCTCCCCCTCCCTTTCCCCTCTCTCCCCCTCACCCTCCCTACCATCTTCCCCCCCTTCTTCCCTCCCTTTCCCTCTCTCTCTCCCCTCCCCCTCCCTCTCTTCCCCTCACCCTCCCCACCATCTTTCCCTCACCTCAGAAACAACTTTAAGGCAAGCGGCTTTCAGGAAAAGACTTAATTTGTGCCTAATAGGTTAGTTATTTTTGGAACGTGCCAAGTCTTTGGAACTATTTCAAAACTTGGGAAACAATATAGAGTCATTGGTGTTTCGTGTTGGTGTGTGTCCTTCGCCCATTTTCATTTTTTCACCCTTCTATTTTCGATCTTTCTGTCTCTGTCTTTTCCTCTTTCTCTTTTCCTCTCTCTCGCTCTCATTCTTGTTCTTACTCGGACTTTTGCTCTTGATCTTATTCTTATTCTTATTCATTTTTTGTATTTACTTTCTCTCTCTCTCTCTCTCTCTCTCTCTCTCTCTCTCTCTCTCTCTCTCTCTCTCTCTCTTTTCTCTCTCTCTCTCTCTCTCTCTCTCTCTCTTCTATTTCTCCCTCCCTCCCTCTGTCCTTCCCTTCCTCCCTCCCTCCCTCACACACACACACACACACACACACCACAACACACACACACACACACACACACACACACACACACACACACCACACACACACAACACACCACAAAACACACACACACACCACAAAACACACACACACACACCAAAAACACACACACCACAAAACACACACCACACACACACACAAAAAAAAAAAAAAAAAAAAAAAAAAAAAAAAAAAAAAAACACTTGCCCTTTTCTTGAGTTGTTTGTCTTTTCTTACGTCATCTCTAAGCTTGACTCACCTGGAAATAAAGAAAGAAAATTAGTGAATTTGCACGTATTATATGCCTGGTTAAAGTTATACATATCTATAATGTGTATATGTATTTGTGTGTGTGTGTGTGTGTGTGTGTGTGTGTGTGTGTGTGTGTGTGTGTGTGTGTGTGTGTGTGTGTGTGTGTGTGTGTGTGTGTGTGTGTGTGTGTGTGTGCGTGTGCGTGTGCGTGTGCGTGTGCGCATGCATGCGTGCATGCGTGCGTGCATTTGCATATACATGTGTGTATGCACGTGTCAGTACATGGATACATAAAGTGTACGCATATATACTCGTCTGCACGTGCGTAAATGTGAGCGAGTTGAGTGAGCGAACGCATGAGTAGACCGAACTCCCATGAAAACCAACGCCAAAGCAGAGGATTTCTACAGAGAGGATTTCTACCACAGAGGATTTCTACCACAGAGGATTTCTCATCTACTTCATCTCATAAAGCTCTAATGAACAAACTAACAATCCTTCCTTTTCTCTTCTTTTTCTCGGGCTTTCTTATAGTCTGGGAATTTTCTTTTCTTGTTCTTGTCTTTTCTTGTTCTTCTCGTGTCCATTCCATCTCTTTTATCTTCCGAATTCTTTCCTCTTCCTCTTCCTTTTCACGCCTTCACTTTCATTCTGTATTCACTCCCCCCCCCCCGTTTTTTTCTCTTATCTCCTTCCCTCCCACTTCCCCTTCTTACGCCTCTCTCTTCCTCCTTCCTCTCCACCCTCTCCCCTTTTTCCTTTCCCCCTTCCTCTCTCTCCTCTCTCCCCTTTTTCCTTTCCTCCTTCCTTTCCCTCCTCTCCTCCCTTTGCCTTTCCCCCTTCCTCTCTCTCCTTTTCTTCTTCCTGTCCCTCCTCTTCCCCTTTCTCCTTTCCTCCTTCCTCCCTCTCCTCTTCCTTCTCCCCTATATTCTCCTCCTTTTCTCCCTCTTCCCTTACCTCTTTCTCCCAGAAAAGCTCCCCAAAAAGGAGAAAGGAAGAGGCAATGGAGGAGAGGAAAAAAGAGCTCTGTGATCTCGTATTTAAGCCTGTTGTTGCTCAAAAAAAAAATACAAAAAAAGGTTAAAAGAAAAAAAACATTTAGATTAAATTTTTCTCTATTCTTTTCTACTTCTTTTAATCTTTCTTTTTTTTATCATCTTTTTCAAAAATCATTTCTGTTTTCTTTCTTTTTTTTTCTTTTTTCTTTCGATTTTCTTTTTTTGGGGTTTTTCTCGCGTTTGTACTGTCTCTTCTCATTTGTGTTGATCTAATATGACAAAGTCTCGCCCCCCCCCCCCCCCACTCCCGCTCCTCTCCTCTCTCTCTCTTGTAACACTCTCTTTCTTCTCCTCTCTTTCTCTTTCTCTCTCTCTTCTCTTCTTTCTTCTTCTTCTTCTTCTTCTCTTCTTCTCTTCTTCTTCTTCCCTTCTTCTTTCTTCTTCTTCTTCTTCTTCTCTTCTCATCTCTTCTCTCCTCTCTCTCTCTCTCTCTCTCTCTTTTCTCTCTCCTCTCCCACATTACTCTTTTCCCCTTTTCCCCTCTCTCTATCTCCCTCTTCCTCTTCCTCCTCCCTCTATAAATCTATCTCCCTCTTCCTCTTTCCTCTCTCTATAAATTTATCTGCCTGTCTGTCTTTTCTTCTCTCTCTCTCTCTCCCTCCTTCGCACCTCTAGTTCACTCCCCCTCCTTCTCTCTCCTCATCCTTCCATCCTCACTTGCCGCTCTTCCTCCTCTTCCTCCTTGCCTCTTCCTCCTCCTCCTCCTCCTTGCCTCTCCCTCCTCCTCCTCCTCCTTGCCTCTCCCTTCTCCTCCTCCTCCTTGCCTCTCCCTTCTCCTCCTCCTCCTTGCCTCTCCCTCCTCCTCCTCCTCCTTGCCTCTCCCTCCTCCTCCTCCTCCTTGCCTCTCCCCTTTTCCTCCTCCTCCTTGCTCTTCCTTCTCCTCCTCCTCCTTACCTCTCCCTTCTCCTCCTCCCCCCATCTCTCCTTTCACGTTGCAAGTTATGTATATTGCTAAATCCCCTTTCTCTCGGCCCATGTAATCATCTCAAAGGCATATTCCAGGTCTTCTTTCAACTCTTAGGAACTGCTTAGTTTCATAAATTTTGCTCTTCTCGTTCTCAATTTCTTTATTCTTTACTTTTCTTTGCTTTTCTTCTTTTTTTTTTTTTTTTCTTCTTTCTTTCTTTCTTTTTTTCTTTTTTTTCTTTTTTTTCTTTTTTCTTTTTTTTCCTTTCTTTTCTTTTCTTTTCTTTTCATTTATTTATTGGGCATTGTTCTTCCTGGTCTTTCGCCTATCTTGTTGTTCTTTCTTGTTGTTGTTTTTTACTTTTCTTTTTTTTTCTTCTTTATGACTTCGTTATCTTTCTTTCTGTCTGTCTGTCTGTCCTGTCTGTCTGTCTGTCTGTCTGTCTGTCTGGGCTGTCTGTCTGTCTGTCTGTCCCGCTGTCTGTCTGTCTCTTTTCTCTCTCTCTCTCTGTTTTCCCTCCCTCCTTTCCCCATCTCTCCCTCCCTCCCTCTCTCCATATCTCCCTATCTCCTTCTCTCCCTTCCTTCCTTTCCCTCTCCCGCCCCCTTTTCCACCCCCCACTTCACCCAACACCCCCCCCCCAAAAAAAAAAAAAAAAAAAAAAAAAAAAAAACGAAAACAACAACACCCCAAGCACACACCCTGCCGCCGTCCCATTCTCTCGCGACCGATATAGCGCAAAGTATCATTCATTCAACCTTTCAGATCCCTGCATTGGCTTTAATTACGCTAGATATAGACGAAAACCAGATGTGCAATTCCATGATTTCCAATAATGGGGGTGGACACGAGATAGTAAGCTAATGTCGACCTTGCGGGCTTTGTGCGTTGTTTTCCGCGGGAAGGGTCAGATTCGATGCGGTACCCGATGGAGAATCGCTCTTAATGTTTCTCGTAAAAGGGATGAGTACTCTATTTTTTGGGGGAAGGGAGGGAGGGAGGGAGGGAGGGAGGGAGGGAGGGAGGGAGGGGGAGGGAGAGGGAGAGGGGGGAGAGAGAGAGAGAGAGAGAGAGAGAGAGAGAGAGAGGAGAAGAGAGAGAAGAGAAAAGAGAGGAGAGAGAGAGAGAGAGAGAGAAAAGGGGAGGGAAAAGAAAAGGAGAGGAAAAAAAGAAGAAAAGGGGAAAGAGAACGAGAGA
>NC_051401.1:48748925-48751134 GCF_015228065.2 Penaeus monodon | reverse complement strand
CCCCGACTCTCTAACTTTTTCTTATCATTCTTTTACTTCTTCCCTCTCTGTCTCTTCTTTTCTTCAATTTCTTTTCTTCCCTTCTCTCTATTTCTCTCTCTCTCTCTCTCTCTCTCTCTCTCTCTCTCTCTCTCTCTCTCCTCTCTCTATCTCTCTCTCTCTCTCCCTCTCTCTCTCTCTCTCTCTCTCTCTCTCTATTTCTCCCTCCCTCCCTCTGTCCTTCCCTTCCTCCCCCCTCCCTCACACACACACACACACACACACACACACACACACACACACACACACACACACACACACACACACACACACACACACACACACACACACACACAACACACAAAAAAAAAAAAAAAAAAAAAAAAAAAAAAAAAAAAAAAAAAAAAAAACACTTGCCATTTTCTTGAGTTGTTCGTCTTTTCTTACGTCATCTCTAAGCTTGACTCACCTGGAAATAAAGAAAGAAAATTAGTGAATTTGCACGTATTATATGCCTGGTTAAAGTTATACATATCTATAATGTGTATATGTATTTGTGTGTGTGTGTGTGTGTGTGTGTGTGTGTGTGTGTGTGTGTGTGTGTGTGTGTGTGTGTGTGTGTGTGTGTGTGTGTGTGTGTGTGTGTGTGCATGCGTGCGTGCATTTGCATATACATGTGTGTATGCACGTGTCAGTACATGGATACATAAAGTGTACGCATATATACTCGTCTGCACGTGCGTAAATGTGAGCGAGTTGAGTGAGCGAACGCATGAGTAGACTCCCATGAAAACCAACGCCAAAGCAGAGGATTTCTACAGAGAGGATTTCTACAGAGAGGATTTCTACAGAGAGGATTTCTACCACAGAGGATTTCTACAGAGAGGATTTCTACCACAGAGGATTTCTCATCTACTTCATCTCATAAAGCTCTAATGAACAAACTAACAATCCTTCCTTTTCTCTTCTTTTTCTCGGGCTTTCTTATAGTCTGGGAATTTTCTTTTCTTGTTCTTGTCTTTTCTTGTTCTTCTCGTGTCCATTCCATCTCTTTTATCTTCCGAATTCTTTCCTCTTCCTCTTCCTTTTCACGCCTTCACTTTCATTCTGTATTCACTCCCCCCCCCCTTTTTTTCTCTTATCTCCTTCCCTCCCACTTCCCCTTCTTACGCCTCTCTCTTCCTCCTTCCTCTCCACCCTCTCCCCTTTTTCCTTTCCCCCTTCCTCTCTCTCCTCTCTCCCCTTTTTCCTTTCCTCCTTCCTCTTTCTCCTCCCCCCCTTTCTCCTTTTCTTCTTCCTCTCTCTCCTTTCTCCTTTTCTTCTTCCTCTCTCTCCTCTTCCTTCTCCCCTATATTCTCCTCCTTTTCTCCCTCTTCCCTTACCTCTTTCTCCCAGAAAAGCTCCCCAAAAAGGAGAAAGGAAGAGGCAATGGAGGAGAGGGAAAAACGAGCTCTGTGATCTCGTATGTTATAGCCTGTTGTTGCCTCCAAGAAAAAGATACAGAAAAGGGTTAAGAAGAAGAAGAAGACGATTGAGATGTAACATTTTTCTCTATTTCTTTTCTACTTTCTTTTATCTTTCTTTTTTTTTATCATCTTTTTTTCCAAGATCATTCTGTCTGTTCGTTTTCTTTTTTGTTTCTTTTTTCTTTCGATTTTCTTTTTTTCTTTTCGTTCTTCTCGGCGTTTGTACCTGTCTGTCTTTCTTCATTTGTGTTGATCTAATATTGACTATGTCTCGCCCCCCCCCCCCCAGCCTCCCGCTCCTCTCTCTCTCTCTCTCTTGTTAACACTCTCTTTCCTTCTCCCTCTCTCTTTCTCTTTCTCTCTCTCTCTCTTCTTCTTCTTCTTCTTCTTCTTCTTCTTCTTCTTCTTCTTCTTCTTCTTTCTCTCTCTCTCCTCTCTCTCTGCCTCTGTCTCTCTTTCTCTCTCTCTCTCTCTCTCTCTCTCTCTCTCTCTCTCTCTCTCTCTCTCTCTCTCCCACCATTACTCTTTCCCCTTTTCCCCCTCTCTCTATCTCCCTCTTCCTCTTCCTCCTCCCTCTATAAATCTATCTCCCTCTTCCTCTTTCCTCTCTCTATAAATTTATCTGCCTGTGTGTCTTTTCTTCTCTCTCTCTCTCCCTCCTACGCACCTCTAGTTCACTCCCGCTCCTTCTCTCTCCTCATCCTTCTATCCTTCTCCTCCTCCTCCTTGCCTCTCCCTTCTCCTCCTCCTCCTTGCCTCTCCCT
>NC_051401.1:48743925-48746425 GCF_015228065.2 Penaeus monodon | reverse complement strand
AGACATAAACATATAGATAAATAGATAGACAGATAGGCAGATAAACAGATAGATAGATAGATAGATAAACAGAGACGAAATTAGACAAAATAAAAGAAATGACGAAATAGCTAAGGTAAACATGGGGGGAGAGAGAGGGGGAGGGGGGTTGAAGAGTGTGGGGGGGGGGGGTGCAGTAGGGTAAGAGGTTAGCTGAAGAGAGGGAGAGGGGGGGGGGGTAGAGTGCCACAGTCTGCCACAGCGCATTATGCAAATCACCTGTCCAAGGTCTGGCTCCTGAAAGAGATGAGGTAGATAAAACAGATAATGCAGTGGGAGAGGGGAAGGGGCTAAAGAGAGTGGACGGGGCAGGGGAAGGGGAGAGGGGAATAAAGAGGGGGAAGGGGAGAGGGGGAAGAGGAGAGGGGAATAGAGAGGGGGAAGGGGAGAAGGGGGAGAGCGTAAAGAGGGGGATAGGGGGAGAGGGGAATAAAGAGAGTGGGGAAGGAGAAGGGGGAGAGGGGAATACAGAGGGGGAAGGGGGGAAGGGGAGGAGGGGAATAAAGAGAGTGGGGAATGGGAGAAGGAGAGTGAAGAGGGGGGAGGGGGGAAGGGAAGGAGAGGAGCAAAGAGGGGGAAAGGAGAAGGAGAGTAACGAGAGGGAAAGGGAGAAGGAGGGTAAAGAATGGGGAATGGGGGAAGGGGGATAACGTAAAGAGAAGAAAGGGGGCTGAGGAGAAGGGGAAGGGATAAAGACGACGTAAAGAGAGAGGGGAAAGGGGGGGGACGTAAAGAGAGGGGAAGGGGAATGTAAAAGGGGGGGAGAGGATCTTGAAGAGAGGGGAGTCGGAGGGGGGGGGATATAAAGGAAGCTTAAAGAGAGGGTATAGGGGGGGGGGGCATTCACGATGGGTACAGAGGGGCACGGAGAAGAGAAGAAGGGGGGAAGGGGGGGGGAGGGGGTTTAATGGGGGTGTGATCGACGGACAAAGTATCGAAGTAATGACTTACAGGCGATAATGACCTTCACGACAGAAGATAATAACGGCTAATTTGCCACGCGTGAGATAATCCCCATCTCGCGGGTTTTCTGCCTCTGCGCGACTTTTTTTTTTTCCTCCTTATTCTCTCTATTTTCTCTGTCTTTTTCTAATTCATCGCATTCTCTAGCCCTCTTTTTCTTCTTCTTCCTCTTCTTCTTCGTTGTTCTTCGTCTTCTTCGTCTTCTTCTTCTTCTTCTTCTTCGTTCTTCTTCTTCGTTCTTCTTCGTCTTCTTCGTCTTCTTCTTCTTCTTCGTCTTCTTCTTCGTCTTCTTCTTATTATTATTCTTTGTTTGTCTTATTATTATTATTATTATTATTATTATTATTATTATTATTATTATTATTCGTTCTTCTTCTTCGTTCTTCTTCGTTCTTCTTCGTCTTCTTCGTCTTCTTCTTCTTCTTCTTCTTCGTCTTCTTCTTCGTTCTTCTTCTTCTTTTTCTTCTTCTCATTCTTCTTTATTTGTCTTATTATTATTATTATTATTATTATTATTATTATTATTATTATTATTATTATTATTATCATTATTATTATTATCATTATTATTATTATTATTATTCGTTCTTCTTCTTCGTTCATCCCCTCCTCCTCCTTCTCCAGCAGGCGAAAAACATTAGACGAAATTGGCTCAGATTTGTGGAAACAGAGAGAGAGAGAGAGAGAGAGAGTAGAGAGAGATGAGAGAGAGAGAGAGAAGAGGGGAGAGGAGAGAGAGAGAGGAAGAGAGAGAGAGATGAGGAGAGAGAGAGAGAGAGAGTCAGAGAGAGAAGAGAGAAAAGAGAGAGAAAGAGAGGGAAGGAGGGAGAGAAAGAGAGAGAAAGAGAGAGAAAGAGAGAGAGAAAGAGAAAGAGAAAAATCAAAACCAGGATTCAGGAAAAAAAAAAAAAAAAATCAACAGATCAAGAGCAAGACCAAGAGCAACAGACAGACCAAGAGAAAGAGGAAGAAAGAGAGAAAGAGAAAGAGAAAGAGAAAGAGAAAGACCAAGAGAAAGAGAAAGAGAAAGAGACACAGAAACAATTCTTTCCCCCTTTCCCCTCACCCTGGCAGAGCAACGCCCATATTCACGAGGAACGAATGTTGTCCAGAACCTTATTACACATCCGGGGTCTTCCGAACGTGTCGATTGAGGAATGAGTAAAGAGTGTTATATGGAGATAGAGATACACATAAATACGTAAAGACTGAATCGTATCAATTGTGACAAACGCTGAAGAAATAGGTTTGAATGTGAATGAATATCTTCAGTATACCAGAGTGTACATTATATGGAGACAGAGATACACATAAATAATTAAGAGAAGTGCCAAGAAGGAGAGAGGGAAAAGGAAGAAAAAGGAGAGAGAGAGAGAGAGAGAGAGAGAGAGAGAGAGAGAGAGAGAGAGAGAGAGAGAGAGAGAGAGAGAGAGAGAGAGAAGAGAGAGAGAGAGTGAGAGAGAGGACAGAAGACAGACAGAAGAAGAGGGAGAGAGAG
>NC_051401.1:48740304-48743825 GCF_015228065.2 Penaeus monodon | reverse complement strand
AAGAAAGGGAGATAAGGGAGGAAAAGGGGAATAAAAAAAAAAGGGCAAAGGGAGAAGGAAGGTAGATGAAGGGAAAGACCGTAGAGTGCGGGAATGGATAAAGAAAAAAAGGAAAGAAGGAGGGAGGGAGGATAGGAAATCGAGAGAGAGAGAGAGAGAGAGCGGGGAGAGAAAGAGAGAGAACGAGCAAGAAACAGAGAGAGAGAGCGAGCAAAAGAGAGAGAGAGAGAGAGAGAGAGAGAGAGAGAGAGAGAGAGAGAGAGAGAGAGAGAGACAAAAAGAGAGAGAGAGACAAAGATAGAAAGAGAAAGAGAAAGACAAAGAGAAAAAGAAAGTGAAAGACAAAGAGAGAGAGAGAGAAAGAAAGGAATAAACAAAGAAAAACAGACGCGTGTTGAACAATTAGTTACAGGTGAGAGAAAACGGAATCCCTTTGAATTACATTTTTCATTTTTCTCCTAAAATATCCATCTGATGTTTAATTATTTCATTAATTAGTCGTTCTTTCTAATCCTTTTGAATGTATTCTTTCTTTTTTTCGTTTTTTTCTTTTCTTTTTGTCTGGATGACATTTTGCTTTACTCTCTTTCTCCTCTTGTACTCCTTTGTTGTTGTTTTTTCTCTCTCTCGCTTTCTCTATCTATCTATCTATCTACCTATGTATGTATGTACCTATCTATCTATATCTACCTATATATCTATATCTATATATCTATATCTGTCTATAGCTATCTATCTATATCTGTCTATCTGTGTCTGTCTATCTATTTGTCTGTCCATCTATTTGTCTGTCTATCTGTCTGTCTGTCACTGTCTATCTATCAGTCTATTTGTTTGTATATCTGTCTATATGTCTGTCAATCAATCTCTCTCTCTCTCTCTCTCTCTCTCTCTCTCTCTCTCTCTCTCTCTCTCTCTCTCTCTCTCTCTCTCTCTCTCTCCGCCTTTTATCTAATCTTTTTATATACCTGCTCTCTCTTTCTCTCTCTCTCTCTCCGCCTTTTATCTAATCTTTTTATATACCTGTTTCTCTTTATCCTTCATCTTCTCTTTATTCCACATTCTTCCAATTCTGGCTCTCCGGTTAAGTAATATTCCATTTTCATTCCTCTTCCCTCTCTCCTCTTTACATATCTTTATTCTGAATATCTTTTTATTATACTCACTATTTCTCATTTTTCTTCTCCCTTTTTTCTTTTATTTGAACATTTTCCTTTTTTCCGATTTTTTTTTCTATCTTTCCTTCTCTTTTCCTTGCTCTTTTCCTCACCCATTTCCTTTATCACTCGCTCTCGCTCTCTCTCTCTCTCACACAGAGTCTCTCTCTCTCTCTCTCTTCTCTCTCTCTCTTTCTCTCTCTCTCTCTCTTTCTTTCTCTCTCTCTTTCTTTCTCACTCTCTTTCTTTCTCTCTCTCTCTATCTATCTCTATCTCTATCTCTATCTCTATCTCTATCTCTATCTCTATCTCTATCTCTATCTCTATCTCTATCTCTATCTCTATCTCTATCTCTATCTCTATCTCTATCTCCCTCTCTTTCTTTCTTTCTTTCTTTCTTTCTTTCTTTCTTTCTTTCTTTCTCTCTCTCTCTCTCTCTCTCTCTCATGTTGCATTGCTATCGCTGTTTCTCTCCCTCCTTTCCATCTCACAAATCTGCCCAATTCCCTCTCGCTATTCCCCTATCAATCTTTTTCTCCTTCCATCCATCCCTCACGCCCCCCCCCCTTCTCATCTCCTCCCCTCACCCCCCTCCCCATCCCCTACTTTCCCATCTGGCAAAATTGACCCCACTCACTCTACGTATATATACATATATATATACATCTGATCCTGATAAATGGCTTTTAAACGTCTGTTCTATCTCCCTTCTCCCCTCGCTTCCTTGTCCCCTCATTCCCCTCCCTCTCCCCTCTCTTTCCCTCTCTCCCTCCCCTCCTGAGTTCTATCGCCGGGGATATTTTATGAGTATTTGCCTCACTTGTTGCTCTGTTAAGCCGGCGTTGTCCGTCTGTGATTCCAGAGAGAGGGATGGAGTTGTTCCGTCTCAATCTCTGGTGCGCGTTGACCTTTGCGAGTTGCTGTCTCTGTCTCTGTCTCTGTCTGTTTCTCTGTCTCTGTCTCTATCGCTGTCTCTGTCTGTGTCTGTGTTTGTCTCTTGTCTTTATCTTTATGTCTGTTTCTGTTATTGTCTAATTACCTGTGTGTGTGTGTGTGTGTGTGTGTGTGTGTGTGTGTGTGTGTGTGTGTGTGTGTGTGTGTGTGTGCGCTTGCGTGTGCGTGTGCGTGTGCGTGTGTGTAATCGCTGTGTATATACGTATTAGACCTTGCCTTTTCTATACTGCTCTCTGCACGGTGTATGAATCCACGTATCTTTATCATCGCATATATATATTTGTCTACATTCATATGCGTGCATGCATCTGCTACCATCCTCACAGCCGCACCAAGAAACGACCCAGCGACCAGCACATAATTAACATTCCCAACACAGAAATACAGAGGACGAGCCACACAGCCGCGCACAACACAAAAGACGGGCCCATACGTAATCCGCTCTATGGTTTTGTGTATTGTATCCCCCGGCCAGACTCCGTACTCGCGAGAAGCCTCATACGTAATCTCGACTTCGCTCTGTGGTTTTGTACTGCATCCCCCACCCAGACTCCGTACTCGCGAGAAGCCTCAACACCACTGTCACCACCACCACTGCCTCACCATACTCGGCCAGGAAGGCGATTCCGGGCGGCGACACGACGAGTGATATGATTATGATAATGTCCAAAGCCGGAATGGTGCGGCATTTCCGTTCTGGCGGGGAGCGAGGGGAGGTAGAGAAGAAAAGGAGGGAGAGAGAGAGAGGGAGGTAGAGAAGAAAAGGAGGGAGAGAGAGAGAGAGAGAAAGAGAGAGAGAGAGGGAGGGAGGAAAGGAGAGAGAGAGAGAGAGAGAGAGAGAGAGAGAGAGAGAGAGAGAGAGAGAGAGAGAGAGAGAGAGAGAATGAGAATGAGAGAACAAGAAGCGAGTACGAGAGAGACAGAGAGGAAAAAAAGGGGTGGTCAGTCAGCCTATCCCCCTCCCCCCCTTCCATTCCCCTTTCTTACCCTCCTGAGTCTCATTCTTACCTCCCCCTCCCCTCCCCATGTCCTTCTCTCTATAATACCCCCAATAATGAAGCAACTTAAATGCAGACAATATTCAGATGAGGTTTTCCCAGGGCTATAGTGGGGGTAGGGGCAGAGGGGTATTGGGGTATGGGGGGGAGGGTACCCAGTGACGCGTGCCAGAGTGGGTGAACTTCCGGTCTTGGCTAGGGGGTGGGGGGTAGGAGGTAGAGAAGGGAGGGATGGGGGGGGGAAGTCATCTGGTCGGTAAGGACTGCGGTTGAATTTCTTTGTATTTTGGGCGTGGGTTCCTTTTTCTTTTGTGAAGGGGGGGCGGAGGGGGAGGGGAGGAGGGAATTAGGCCTAAAATAATCAAATCGTGGAAAAAAATATAGATAGATAGATAGATAGATATAGATACAA
>NC_051401.1:48732804-48735304 GCF_015228065.2 Penaeus monodon | reverse complement strand
TACTTCCTTACGAAGAAAAAGAAAAAAAGAAAAAACATCACATTTTTCCCCTCAGATCCTCAAAGGGCAAAAAATACAACCTCATATTTTCCCTTCAAATCTAAAAATACAACAACCTTATTTTCCCCTCAAGTCTAAAGGGAAAAAAAACAACAACCATATTTTCCCCACTGAATCCAGAGAGAAAAATAAAACTCCCCCCCACCCCCCACACTCCCCTTAAATCCCCCACCTAAAAAGAGAAAAAAATAGAACTTCACCCCCCCCCCCCAAGCCCTCAAATTCCCCCCACCTAAAAAAAAAAGTAAAAAAAAAAAAAAAAAGTTACATCACCCTCATCCCCCCCCCCCCCTCCTCCCCTCAACCCAAGAAATCAGAGGCCCCAAATCTTTACACAATCAACCCCGTGATATTTACCCAAACACTTGGAAACCATGATCTGAGGAGAGAGAGAGAAACTCACTTCACTCGCCTCTTCAGAAAGATCTGAGTGTATCTTCCCTTCCCCACAATCTATAACCGGGAGCTTCTCAATTGCATTTGTGCTTAAGTAATCACAAAGCATGGGTGAGAGAAGTGGGAGAGTCAAAAGGAAATTTATATGAGAGAGAGGGAAGGGAGGAAGGAGAAAGGTAGGGTGTGCGGGGTGGGGGGGGATGGTGAGGGAGAGAGAGGAGGGAGGAGGGAGATAGAGGGAGGAGGGAGGGAGGGAGGGAGGGAGAGGGAGAGGGAGAGGGAGAGGGAGAGGGAGAGGGAGAGAGGAGAGAGAGAGAGAGAGAGAGAGAGGAGAGGAGAAAAGAGGGGAGAGAGAGAGAGAGAGAGAGAGAGAGAGAGAGAGAGAGAGAGAGAGAGAGAGAGAAGGAGGAGGAGCAAAAATGGGAAGGATTAGTAAGAGAGAGAGAAAGAGAGTGGAGGAAGGGAAGGGACGGAGAGTTGGAGAGAAAAAGAAGGATAAAATGGAAGGAAAGAAAGACGGAGAAATAAAAGGACTGAAACGTGGAGGAGAGTAAGAAAAGGGGAAAAGGCGCAGAGGAGAAGAGGAAGAGAGAGAAAGAGAAAAGTGAAAACGTGTGCAAAGAAGAGAAGAGGGAGATCAAACGCAGTGAATAAAGAAGAGACAGAAATGGAAGATGAAAAGAAAAATAAGTAAACAAAAGACAGAAGAGAAACAGAAAACGGAGAGGCAAAAAACGGAAGAAAGAAAGAAAGAAAGAAAGAAAGAAAGAAAGAAAAGATTCAAATTAATTCAAATTAATTAAATCCCTGCTTCATTATCTTGACTTTTTAACACTTTCCTTCATCCCCCCTTTTTTTTCTCTCTCACTATGTCTCCTTTCTCTTTCTCTCCCTATCCCATCTCTTTTTACACTTTTCTTTATCGCCATTTACACTTTTTTTCTCTCTCTTTCTTTCTATGTCCCCATTCTCCTTCTTTCCCTATCCTGTGTCTCATTTCACATTTTTTCCTCTTTCTATCTATGCCCCCATTCTCTATCTCTCCATCCCATCTCCTTTCCTTCATCGTATCCCCCTCCCCCCTTTTTTTCTCTCTATCTTTCTCTCTATTTCCCCCATTCTCCGCCTCTCTCTCCATCTTCCCTCCCACTTTTTTTTTTCTCTCTCTCATTCCCCCATCTCGCTCTCTCTCCATCTTCCCTCCCACTTTTTTTTCTCTCTCTCTTTCTCTCTATTTCCCCCATTCTCCGCCTCTCTCTCCATCTTCCCTCCCACTTTTTTTTCTCTCTCGCTCTCTTTCTCTCTATTTCCCCCATTCTCCGCCTCTCTCTCCATCTTCCCTCCCACTTTTTTTTCTCTCTCTCTTTCTCTCTATTTCCCCCATTCTCCGCCTCTCTCTCCATCTTCCCTCCCACTTTTTTTTTCTCTCTCTCCTCTCTTTCTCTCTATTTCCCCCATTCTCCGCCTCTCTCTCCATCTTCCCTCCCATTTATTTACCCCACCCCCTCACCCCCCTCACCCCCCCGGGTCGATAATCGCTGTTTATTACGCGAAATTTACGGGTTCAATTCCCGATGTCTTGCCTGATAATTAATAGCTTATTGCCGGTATTACGTGTGATTTAATCAAGGGCTCCTAATTAATAAAGCCTCGCGATGCATCGATTATATCTCGCGTCTCACTTTAGAAGCCTCGGAACCTCGGTGGTTGGGGGGGGGGGAGAAGGGAGGGGGGAGGGGGGAGGTGGTTGGAAGGGGGGAAGGGGAGAGGAAGGGGAAGGAGGGGAGGGGAGGGGGGTAGAGGGAAGGGGGGGGAAGGGGGAAGGGGGGAGGGGGAGGGGGAGAGGAAAGGAGGAAAGGGGAGGGGAGGGGGTAGATGGGTGGAAGGGGAAGGGGGAAGGGGGAGGGGGAGAGGAAAGGGGGAAAGGGGAGGGGAGGGGGTAGATGGGTGGAAGGGGAAGGGGGAAGGGGGAGGGGGAGAGGAAAGGGGGAAAGGGGAGGGGAGGGGGTAGATGGGTGGAAGGGGAAGGGGAAGGGGGAGGGGG
>NC_051401.1:48724268-48726768 GCF_015228065.2 Penaeus monodon | reverse complement strand
AGAACATACTATAATGATAAAACAACAGGGGGGAAAAAAAATCACTTCTTTATATTTTTATTTAGCAACAATGATAAAAAATAATAAAATAATGATTTAATAATTGTGATTTTTATATCATAAAATGAGGGGAAAATATAAAGATTAACAAGAGCAAAAAAAAACAACAATAGTTTGCAACTGCGTAAAAAACCCAAAAAAAATATTTTATTTTTAATATTAAAATTTTTTTAAAACTATAACAAAAAATAACGAACAAAGAATAAGAACAAACAAAAAAAAAATCGTACATTTTTTGAAAGAGAAAAAGAAAAGAAAAGAAAAGGAGAAAATAAGAAAAAAATGTTTCTCTCGATAATTAAGTAGTGTTCTCGACGCGCATGTTAAGTCGAAAACTCCATGTTCTGGTATTCAATTTCCCGCCCTTAATGCAGTAATGAAAGGGAAATTTTTTTCTGTTTTTTTTTTTTTTCTTTTTTTTTTTTTTGAAGGAGGGGGTGGATGCCAGGGGGTGCCAGGGGGGGGGGGGTAGAGAGAACGTTAGTAAAAGGGCTTTGAATCATCATCATAAATTTTCGTCCCGGAAATTGGTAGATTACAAAAGAAAGAACGAAAGAGAGATGATAAGAAATCCGATGGGAAATGGGGTAATAGATGATGATAAGCATGGATGTAGAATAAGAAGAAAAACAACGAGAGAGGGGAAAAGGGGGGGGAGATGAAAAAAAAAAAAGGGGGGAAAAAATTATGTAGTATGTATGTATGTATGTATGATGTATGGATGTTTTATGTTTGTATGTATGTTTTGATTGTTGGGGGTGTTAAATATATTTATTTTTATTATAAAAATATAGTATATATATATAATATAATAAAAAAAAAAAACACACACAACACACAAACACAAAAAAAAAAACCCAAAAATTATTATTAATATAATATATAATATATTTTAAAACCAATTTTCAATGTTTTTAAAATCCTTTTGAAACATTTTTATCGGCCGTAACTTTTGCGAAAGTTTACGCACTCACACTGTTGGGCCGAAATTAATTATACTTTTGGGGGGGGTGCGTATGGGAATTTGGGAAAAGAGAGGAGAGAGGAGAAAGAGGGGAAGGGAGGGAGAGAGAGGAAGAGAGGAAGAGGTGAGGAAAAGAGAGAGAAGGGGGAGGAGGGGAGAGAGAGAGAGAGAAGGAAAGAGAGAGAGAGAATTAGAGAGAAGGAAAGAGACAGAGAGAGATAGAGAGATGGAAAAAGAGAGAGAGAAAGAGAGAAGAAAAAAGGGGAGGGAAAAGAGAAGGAGAGAGAGAGAGGGGAGAGAGAAGAGTAGGAGAGAGAGAGGAGAAAGGGGGGAAGAGAGAGAGAGAGAAGAGGGAGAGAGAGGAGAGAGAGAGAGAGAGAGAGAGAGAGAGAGGAGAAAAAAGAGAGGAGAGAGGAGAAAAAAGGAGAGAGAGAGGAAGGAAAGAGAGAGAAGAAATAGAGAGAGGAAGAGAGGAAAAAGAGAGGAAGGGGAGAAGGAAAGAAGAGAGAGATAAAGGAGAGAGAGAGGAGAGAGGGAGAGGGAGAGAGAGAGGGAGAGAGAGAGGAGGAGAGAGGGGAGGGAAGGAGAAGAGAGAGAGAGAGGGGATTACATTCGCCCATATCTATCTCAGAATCCCTGCTTATTAATGCATCATTTCATAAATCTATGATGAATAATAAGATTCAAATCATTAAAAACCTAAAAATAATAATAAAAATAAAATAATAATAATAAAATAAGATAAAAAATAATAATAATAAATAACAAAAAAATGGGAATAATTATAATAATATAGTAAAAAATAAAATTAAAAAAAAAATTAATATAATAATAATAATAATAATAATAATAATAATAATAGTAGTAGTAGTATTAATAGTAATGATAATAATAAAAATGATCATAAAAATAAAACAACAACAACAACATCAATAATAATAATAATAATAACAATAATAATAAAAACAATACATAACAATAACAATAACAGTAACAACAATAATAACGATAACAACAACAACAATAATAATAATAACAAAAAATAAATAAATAACAACAATAATAGCCGTTCTCTTTCCCTGGCCAATCGCTGGGCTCCCTTCCTCCCGGAGTTTTATTGTGCAGCAGAACAAAAGCGAAGCGGCCGGGCTCGCTTCTCAGGTGCCGGAACACACTGCGATAAAGGATTCAACCCCAATCCTAATGGAACCTACAAGGTTTTAGTTGGAGAAGGGGGGGGGGGCATTTGGGGTGGTGGGGGGAAGGGGTGGGGGGGAGGGAGGGAGGGGAGGGATGAAGGAGGGGGGGAAGGGTGGGGATTGATGGGGGGATGGGGGTAGGAGGGAGGCGAGGGGGAGGGGATTGAAGGAGGTGGGGGGAAGGAAGGGTGGAGGGGTGAAGGAGGGGGGGAAGGGGGGGTGAAGGAGGGGGGAAGGGCGGATGAGGAAGGAGGGGGAGGAGAGGAGGGAGGGGGAG
>NC_051401.1:48711768-48719268 GCF_015228065.2 Penaeus monodon | reverse complement strand
CTGTGTATTTGTGTGCGTGTGGTATGTGTTATGTGTAAATTATATTGTCGTAAGGCTGTTGGTCTGTATGTATGTGTGTCTATGTGCCTATGTGTGTGTGTGCAGCTCCATGTTTGTGTGTGTTTTTTTTAACGATAATAAAAAAAAGTGAAATAGTTATACAATGTATGTATATATAATGAAAATTAGTATTATTATTACTATCACTACCACTTTGCTATCATCATCATTAGTGGTATCCTCATTACCATCATCATTATTTTCCATTAGCCTCATCATTAAAAATACCATCATTATTATCATAATACTACTAATAATGAAAAAGTAACATAAAAATAGACCAGAAGACCCTATTATGAAAAACACGCCTCTCTATCTCTCTCCCTTCACAAGGTAATGTCTCTCCTGTCTGGTAGTCTATTGTTCGACCTTCCCTTCCTATGTCCCCTGCCGAATTCTGCCCCCCCCCCGCCCCCTGCCGAATTCTGCCCCCTCCCCCCGCCCCCTGCCGAATTCTGCCCCCCCCCCTCCCCCCTCCCCCTCTCTTCCATTTGCCCACCCCATACCCCTGCTATCGACGTTAATTCTTGGAAGATTAATCATCGCTATTCACTAACTGTCCACGTCTTCCGTCTCTCTTATTCTCCTTTCCTTTCCCCTTTCCCCTCTTCGTCAAACTTTCCTCCTCTCCTTTCTCTTTCTTCTCTCTTTCTTCCCCTCTTTCCACATTCTGTTGATTTCCTTTTCCCTCTTCTCTCTTCTTCCCCTTCATCTTTCTCCTCTCTTTCTTTCCTTCTTCCCTCTTCTCTCTCTTATTCCCCTATTCTTTCTCCTCTCCACTTTACTACTAGTCTATTTCTTTACAGCTTCTGTTTCCTATCCTCTTATTTCTCCTCCTCCTCCTCTTCTTTATTATCCCACTCCTCCTATCTCTCTTCCTCCTCCTCCTTCATTCTCTCACTTTCTCCACCACTTACCTGCCTTGTTACCAGGGTCTCCGCTCCCCACTAGTCTTGTCATGCGTAAATCTTACCTGAACTTAACCCCCCCCCCCATATTTCCTCCTTCCTTTCTCCTCCTCTCTTTCTTTCTCTCTTTCTCTTATGTTAATTCCCTCCTCTCTTCCCTTTCAATTCACCCTTTTATCCTACTTTTTCCTAAACACTTCTATTCTTATTTTCTTGCCTACCCTTACCTTTATCTTTTCCTCCCCTTTTTCCCCTTTTATTCTTCACCTCCATCCCCCCTTTTATTCTCTTTTCCCTTTTCATTCTCCACCTCCACCTCCCTTTTATATTTGCCCATTCCTTCTTATCCCATCTTTCTTATACACCTTTTACTCTTTTCGGCCTTTCCCTTCCTCCCTTCCGCCCCCCCCCCCATGATATCAGTAAGCTCCGCCCATTTCTCATCGAATATCAACAAGCCCAACCCTCTCCCTCCCTATGACGCCCACCCCATTAAGGAAGGCCACGCCCCCTCATTTTCTTTCTCTCTCTCTCTTTCTCTCTCTCTCTCTCTCTCTCTCTCCTCTCTCTCCTCTTTCTCTCTCTTTTCTGTCTCTCTCTCTCTCTCTCTCTCTCTCTCTCTCTCTCTCTCTCTCTCTCTCTCTCTCTCTCTCTCTAACGAATAATTTGGTATGATCACAGATTTTTTTTTTCTTTTTATTCTTTTTTTCTTTCATTCTCATTTTCCCCCCCCCTCTCTCTCTTTTTCTCTCTTTATTTTTCCTTTTTGCTTTGTTTGCATAATCATAGTATTGCCGTGGATATTTATTATCACCATATTCTTTCTGTCCATTCTACCTCCCCACCTACCTTCTCTGTCTATCTATGTACCTATCATTTGACTTCTCTCTTTCTTTCTTTCTTTCTTTATTCATTTTATTTCTCTCTCTCTCTCTCTCTCTCTCTCTTTCTTTCTTTCTTTTCTTTCTTTCTCTCTCCTCTCTTCTCTTTTCTTTTTCTTCTTTTTCTCTCTCTCTCTTTCTTTCTCTATCTCTTTTCTCTAACCTCTTGCTCATCTTCTTCTCTCCTCATCTCTTGTCTCCTCTCTTTTCTCTCTCATCTTTCTTTCTGCCTCTCTCTCTTCCTTTCTTTCTCTCTTTCTCTCTCTCTCTTTCTCTCCATCTCTCTTTCTCTTTCTCTCCATCTCTTTTTTTCTCCTTTCTCATCCTCTTCTCTCTTTTATCTCCCTTTCTCCTCTCTCTCTCTCTCTTTCTTCTCCTTCTCCTCTCTTCCTCTCTCTTATCTACTCTCTTTCCTCTTTCTTATCTCATTGATATCTAAATATCTTACTTTTAATATATGTCTATCCATATATCTAATCATTTACCTATCTCTATCCATTCATTCACTTTACCATCATTATTTACACTATCTTACAGTATGTTTTTTGCAGGCTATTGCATAAAAACACTTCGAGATATCTTGTTTATTTTGTTTTTATTATCATTATTATTATTTTGTTATCATTATTTTGTTTTTGTTTTTTGTTTGGGTTTTTCACTTTTTTTGTATCCTTAGTTTTGTGGGATGTTTGAGAAAGAAGCGATGGATGGAGAAGAAAACAGCAAACAACCACCACCAACATCATCAGCAGAGGGAGAAAACCAACAACAACAAAGAAAACGACAGAAAACAAAAACAAACAAAAACAACAAAGAAAAATAACAACCACAACAACAAAGAAAACAATAACAATGACCCAAAACAAAGGCAACTGCACCGCTTCCTCGTCTCGTCCTCGTCTCGTCTCTCCTCGTCTCGTCTCGTCTCGTCTCGTCTCGTCTCGTCTCGTCTCGTCTCGTCTCGTCTCGTCTCGCCTCGCCTCGCCTCGTGTCCGGAGCCGTGACCCTGGCAAGACCCCCTGTCAAGGAGAGTCATTCGTCCCTGCCTGTTACGTCACGGGGGTTCTATTGAGAGTCCTGTCGTCCCTGCCTGTGTTAGGAGGCTTGAGGGATGGGAGGGGGGGAGGGGGGAAGGGAGGAGGTAGGGGGAGGGATGGGAGGGTGGAAGGGAGTGAGGTGGGGGAGGGAGGAGATAGGGGGGGAGGGGCAAGGTGGGGGTGAGGGACAAGGTAGGGGGAAAAGGTAGGCAAGGTAGGGGAGGAGTTGCATGGGTGGAGGTGGGGAAAGGTGGGGGGGAGGGCAATGTGGGGGGTGAGGGACAAGGTAGGGGAGAGGGGCAAGTTAGGGGTGAGGGAGTGGGGAGGAAGAGGAGTTGGATGGGTGGAGACGGAGGAGTTGGTCTAAGGCAAGATGGGCAAAAATGGGGCTGCGGAAAGGGAGGGGGTAGGATGGGGGTGAGAGGAGGCAAGGAGGGTGAAGGGAGAGAAGTAGGATGGTCCAGGGAGGGGGGTAGGGTGTGGGTAAGGATGGGTGGGAGTGGGGCAAGGTGGGTGGGTGGGGTAGTGGTGGGTTGCACGGGATAGGATAAGTGAGGAGGAGGGAGGTAGGGGGTTGGGGAGGGGGTTAAGATAGGATGGGTGGGGAGAGAGGGGGAGGGGGAGGGGGAGGGGAAAGAGAGGGAGAGGGAGAAGATGGAGAAGAAGAAGAGGGAGAGGGAGAGGGATAAGGAGAAAGAGAGGAAGAGGAACAAGGAGAAGGAGAGGGAGACCTTTATACTCTGTTCTCCATCTTTATTATCCTGTCTTCTTTTTGTCTATATATCTATTCTTCAGACTATCTACCTATCACCTATTTTTTCTATCATTCTTATCTATCTATCGATGTATGTACCCATAATCCATCTATCCATCTCACCATATATATATATATATATATATATATATATATATATATATATATATATATATATCCATTTCTATATCTATACTTACATCTATCTCTCTCCCTCTACATTCACTAATCTTAAAACTTCTCTATCTCTTTCATTTCTTCCCTCGCCTCCTAACTCTTTTTCTCTCACTTTCCTTGCTCCCAATCTCTCTTATCCGCATTCCTTGTGCATGCCACCTTTTTCTTCTTTTTCTCTCGCTTTCCTTTTTATGAGACTTTACCGAACTTTCACTCTCGATCGCGGGTTAAACTTGCGTGTCGGGGATAAAGGGAGGAAAGAAAAGGAAGAGGGAAGGGGAGAAGGAAAGAAGAAGGGAGGGAAAGGGAAGGAGGGAAATGGAGGGAGGGAAGGAGGGA
The DNA here is from genome assembly GCF_015228065.2 of Penaeus monodon. NCBI lineage: Eukaryota > Metazoa > Arthropoda > Malacostraca > Decapoda > Penaeidae > Penaeus > Penaeus monodon. The sequence continues at coordinate 48,715,112 of NC_051401.1, read as the reverse complement.
AGGAGGGAAAGGAAGGAGGGAGGGAAGGAGGGAAGGAGGGAGGGAAGGAGCGAAGGAGAGAGAGAAAGGGATGGGGGGGGAGAGGGAGGGGGAGAGAGAGGGGGGAGAGGGGGAGAGAGAGAGAGAGAGAGAGAGAGAGAGAGAGAGAGAGAGAGAGAGACAGAGACAGAGACAGACGAAACGAGAAAGTGAGAACGAGAAAGAGAAAGACCGAGCAAGAGAGAGAGACAATAAAAAATAACGAGAAAGAGAAAGAGACACACAGCGAAGGGAAGAGAGAAAATTCACCCCGAAAGGAGATTATCGCCGGGGATTAGCGAAGCATAAAGCGCATGGAAAGTGCTTGTGGCGTGCGTAATACTGGCAGATTCGGAGTTCATTGGGCGTGACCTCAGAGCGAAAGACCCTTATGGCGTGAACAGATTATTAGATTATGGGACTGGGTACTCCTCTTTTTATCGGTTTCTCTCTTTCTCTTTCTTTCTCTTTATCTCTTCCTCTCTCTCTTTATCTCTATCTCTCTTTCTCCTTCTCTATCTCTGTCTCTTCTCTCTCTCTCTCTCTTGTATCGGTTTCTCTTGTCTTTCTTGTTGTCTCGTTCTTTCGTTCTCTCTTTCTCTCTTTTACTTGTTACCTCATTCACTCTCTTTGCCTCGTTCACTCGTTCTCTCTTTCCCTCGTTGCCTCGTTCACTCGTTCTCTCTTTTCCTCGTTGCCTCGTTCTCTCTTTCACTCGCTGCCTCGTTCAATCGTTCTCTTTCAGTCGTTGCCTCGTTCACTCGTTCTCTCTTTCCCTCGTTGCCTCGTTCACTCGTTCTCTCTTTTCCTCGTTGCCTCGTTCACTCATTCACTCGCTGCCTCGTTCACTCGTTCTCTCTTTGCCTCGTTCACTCGTTCACTCATTCACTCGCTGCCTCGTTCACTCGTTCTCTCTTTCAGTCGTTGCCTCGTTCGCTCGTTCTCTCTTTCACTCGTTGCCTCGTTCACTCGTTCTCTCTTTGCCTCGTTGCCTCGTTCGCTCGTTCTCTCTTTCACTCGTTGCCTCGTTCACTCGTTCTCTCGTTGTCTTGTTTCCTCGTCGTCTCATCCCCTCGTTCTCCCGTTCACTCATTCCATCGTGCCACGTCCCTCGTTCATTCATTCTCCCGGTTCCTTATTCTCTCGTTCTCTCGTTTACACTTCCCCTTGTTCATTCCGTTCTCTCTTTCATTCGTTCACTCGTTGTCTCCCTCTCATCTTCTTTCTCTTTCTTTGTCTATTTTCTTCCCTTTCTGCTCACTGTTTCTTTCTTTTTTTTCTTTTGTCTTTCTGTTTCATTTTTTTCTATCTCCCTTTCTCACCCTCACTTTTTTTCGTTCTCTCTCTCGCACTTCTTCGCTCTCCACGGACAGTTAGAGAGACAATACAAAAGAGAAGAAGACCGAGAAGAGAAGAGAAGAGCGATAATGAAGAAAAAAAAAGGGCAGGTAATTAAAAAGAGAGAGAAAAGAAAAAAAATAAAGAAAAATGGGAAGAAAGGCAGAAAAAAAGCAGAAGACAAAGAACAAGAAGCAGCATAATAATAATAATAATAATAATAATAACAATAATAATAATAATAATAATAATAATAATAATAATAATAATAACAATAATAATAATAATAATAATAATAATAATAATAATAACAATAATAATAATAATATTGATAAGATGAAGAAAGAGAAGAGGAAGAAAAAGAAAAAGAAGAAGAGGAGGAAGAGGAATACGGGGAAGAAGAAAAAGAAACAGAAGAGGAAGAGGAAGAAAAGAAAAAGGAGAAAAAGAAGAAAAAGGAGACGAAGGAGAGGAAGAAGAAAAAGAAGAAAAAGGAGAAGGAGAGGAAGAAGTAGAAGAAAAAAGGAGAGGAAGAAGAAGAAAAAGAAGAAGAGGAAGAAGAAGGGGAGGAGAAAGAAAACCCCGGACGCAAGACGCGAGTGATGGACTGGTGGGGGGAGGGGGTGCAGGGGAGGGGGGGGGAGGGGTCGTAGTGAAGTTAATCATGATGTATTGCTTCAAAAGTTATCGGGATTTGAAGGCTGGCGTAGTTGGGGAAGTTGGGGAGGGTGGGGGTGGGGTTGGGGGAGAAGTAGGGGAGTGTGAGAGTGAGGAAGTAGGGGAGGGTGGGGGTAGGGGGAGAAGTAGGGGTGGGTGGGGGTGAGGGGAGAAGTAGAAGAAGGTGGGGGTGAGGAAGTAGGGGAAGGTGAGGGGGGGGAGTAGGAAAGGATGGAGGAAGGTGGGGGAGAGAGGGAAGGGGGGGGAGGAAGGTGTTGGAGAGAAGGAAGGATGGAGGAAGGTGGGAGAGAGAGGGAAGGGGGGGACAGAGGTGGGGGAGAGAGGGAAGGGGGGGAGGAAGGTGGGGGAAAGTAGGAAAGGATGGAGGGGGGAAATAAGGAAGGCTATGGAAAGTGGATGAAACAGGAGAATAAAAGGATGGAAGAGAGACGAAAGGAGACAGAAAAGGAAGGTGGTATGATTGATAAACAGAGGATAGGAGAGAGAGAGGGAGAGGAGATAGGGAAATAGAAGAAGACACACGCACAAATAGATAAATAGACAGATAATAGAGATAGAGTATGGAGGAAAAGAAAAAGAAGCAGAAATAGAAGAAAAAGAAGAAGAAAAATAAGAAACTGAAGTAGAAGTAGAAGAAGAACAACAACAATGATAATAACAACAACAACAACAACAACAACAATAATAATAATAACAATAATAATATTAACAATAACAATAACAATAACAACAACAACAACAACAACAACAACAACAACAATAATAATAATAATAATAATAATAATAATAATAATAATAATAATAAAAAGATTGAAACCTGACCCTCTTCTTTAGCCCCCTCCTTCACACACACATGAGTACACGCAATATACTTTACTTTTATCTTCCTGACAGTGAAGTGGCGTGGGATACGAGCTTACTTGTTACTCTGCAAGCGGGGATTTTTTTTTTTTTTTCTCTCTCTCTCTCGACCTTGAATTATTTTCTATCTTCTTTAAGCTTTTAGTAAATGATTTTCCCCTCTCAAAATCACACACTCTAATAATTTACGAAAACAGATAATACCATTTATCAAAAAAAAGAACAAGCGTAGACAACCACTGGGAAATAAATAAGCAAGAAAAATGAGATGATGAAAAAAAAAAGTAGAAAAAATAATACGCACGTTTCCCGCCCAACAAAAGACGGCGAACATGATCACTCATTTTTCTTAACTCCAAGATTCAAAACATCTCCTAGGTGATAAAATATGGAATTTGGGTCATCTTAACTGACGGCGGGAGGCGTGATCATCATTTTGAGGTGAGGAG
>NC_051401.1:48701768-48706768 GCF_015228065.2 Penaeus monodon | reverse complement strand
TGTGAGGATGTGGATGCGGATGCGGATGCGGATGCGGATGTGGATGTGTGTGTGTGTGTGTGTGTGTGTGTGTGTGTGTGTGTGTGTGTGTGTGTGTGTGTGTGTGTGTGTGTGTGTGTGTGTGTGTGTGTGCGTGTGTGTGTGTGTGTGTGTTTCTGTCAGTCTCTTCTACCCACCTTTATCTATCTATCTATCTCCATCCATCCATCAACAAACCTACCTAGGTCTTTATCTCCCTATCTCCCTCGCTCATATCGCTCTCTATCTACACATTTTTCCCTCCTATCATATCTAGCAGCAGATGAGAGCATCCAAAACATGTCCAGAACACGTTATTCGCACAACAAACCCGAAACTTCACCACACGCCGCTCGTTTCTATAGAATTCGCTGTGCTTTGAGCGGTTTGCTTAATGATTTACACGCATGACGGGCATATTCGTCGCTTTGTTCCATTGCAAGCTCACTGGCAGGCGGATGACAAGCAAGCGAGGGGAGGGGAGGGGAGGAGAGGGGAGAGGTTTAGGGGGGAGGGAAGAGAGAGAGGGGAGGGAGGGAGGGAGGGAGGGAGGGAGGGAGGGAGGGGAGGGGAGGGGAGGGAAGAAGGTTAGGAAAGAGGAAAGGAGGGGAAAGGGAGGGGAGGGGAAGGGAGGTTCATTGGTAGGGGATTAGGGGAGGGGATTGCAAGAAGAGGGGAGGGGAAGAAGAGGGGAAGGTTCTCTAGTAAGGGGGTTAGGGGAGGGAAGAAGCGGGGAAGGGGAGGGGAGGGGGAAGGGGAGAAGAGGAGCCACTGATAATTGGGTAACCATGAATATTCTGGTGATGTGTTTGATCGAAGTGTTTCATCGCAGTCAGCTGATAGAGATGGTAATGATGACGTAGGTGATAATTTGGTGATCCCAGTGATGATGATGATATGCTCAAGGTAATATTGGAAATTTAGATTTATATTTCTTTGGGTTCATTATTGGATTTTCTGTTAATGCATTGATTTTGTTTCCTTTTAAAAATTACAATTCCTCATTTTTTTCAGCTCAGGTAGACAAACAAACGCACAAACAAACACTCACTCATTCTCTATTAACTTGCCCGACCGTCTATCTATCTGTCTACCCGTGTATCTACCTATCTACCCGTCTATTTATCTATCTATCTATCTATCTACCTATCTATCCATACCTCTCTCTCTCTCATACAGAGCACCATCGGGGAACCAGGATGAAAACCTTTCTTTCCTCCCAAGACTGCAACCTCACTCATAATTCTTTACGTTTATCTATTTCCTGTAACTTCAAGTGTATTTTGGTCGTGTGTCGTTACCGTTGTTGGCTTTCTTAGTCGTTACCGTTGTTGGCTTTCTTAGTCGTTACCGTTGTTGGCTTTCTTCGTCGTTACCGTTGTTGGCTTTCTTAGTCGTTACCGTTGTTGGCTTTCTTAGTCGTTACCGTTGTTGGCTTTCTTAGTCGTTACCGTTGTTGGCTTTCTTAGTCGTTACCGTTGTTGGCTTTCTTAGTCGTTACGTTGTTGGCTTTCTTAGTCGTTACCGTTGTTGGCTTACTTAGTCGTTACGTTGTTGGCTTCTTAGTCGTTACGTTGTTGGCTTCTTAAGTCGTTACCGTTGTTGGCTTTCTTCGTCGTTACCCCTTGTTGGCTTCTTAGTCGTTACCTTGTGGCTTTTTCTAGTCGTTACCGTGTTGGCTTTCTAGTCGTTACCGTTGTTGGCTTACTTCGTCGTTACCGTTGTTGGCTTTCTTAGTCGTTACCGTTGTTGGCTTTCTTAGTCGTTACCGCTGTTGGCTTTCTTAGTATCATTATCGTTATTATAATAATGATGATGATAATGATAAGTCGTTTTATAGAATAATTCCTTTTAGGTTGTAACGTGTCAGTATCTATATATTTTTCTTATTGTTGTTATGATAATCAGGATAATGATTATAATTTCTATATAACATTTTCCTTAAGGCTGTAGCCAGATCATATTTCTATATATATATATATTTTTTTTTTCATTTTGTCATTTCTTCATATATTATCATAGTTGTTAATTGTATTTTCATTATTACTTGTTATTTCGAAAAATGACGATGATAAGGATAATAATCTTTAAAAATTATTCCTTTTAGACTGTAAACTCTCGAAATTTCAATACATTTTTTTCTTATAAGTTTAAATGTATTTTCGTCATGTGTTATTACTTCTGTTCATGTTCTTTGCATTACCAGTTATGTTGATATTAATGATGATGATAATGATAACAATTTTACTGAATAATTTCCGAAAATCTGGAACTTGTCCATATTTCAGGAATTTTTCCTTGTAACTTTATATGCATTTTCGACATGTGTTATTGTTATTATTATTATTATTTGTCGTGCATTTAAGCTCCTAAGTTCTATTTTTCCTCTATATCCCCTTTCCATATTCGAAGTAATTAATTTTGCATCGTTTAATATTCGTTTTAATTATAGGATTTTTGTCGTTCTCTCTTTCTTTATCCCCATTTTTCGGTCCTTTCGTCTCTTTGTCTTGCATATTTTCCCCTTGTTTCATCTCAACAACCCCCGAAAAATGTTAAGTTAAAATTCCACTTGAATTCAGACCACACCAATAAACGCTTGGCCGGACACACACACACACACAGACAGATAAACAGACAGACGGGCAGACAATCAGACAGAGGGACAGATAGACAGGCAGACGGACAGACAGATAATCAGATGGACGGACAGACAGGCAGACAATCGGACAGACGGACAAATAAACAGACAGACAGGCAGACAAACACACACACACACACACACACACACACACACACACACACACACACACACACACACACACACACACACACACACACACACACACGCGCGCACGTACGCACACGTATTTCTCGTATTTCCATCCGTCCATTTCATTTTACTCCCTCCACCTCCTATCTCTCCTCCTGTCTTCCCCTCTTTCCCTCCTCCCTTCTTTCTCCTACCCTCATGCACCTTCACCCAAACCCTCCCCTCTGTCTCCCCCTCATCCCCAACTCCCCTCTCTCCTTCCGCTCTATCTTCCTCTTATCTCTCACCCCCACCTCCTCATCTCTCCTTCCCCTCTGCCTCTCTCACCTCCATATCTCCTCCCTTTCCCCTTTCTCTCCATCTCGTCCCCACCTCCCCTCTCACCTCCATATCTCCCCTCTCTCCTTCCCCTCTCACTCACTCTCTCCTCCATATCTCCTCTCTCTCCCTCTCACTACCATGTCCTCTCTTTTTCCCCACTCTCTCCCCCTCACCCCCACCCCCTCTCTCCCTCTCACTCCCATGTCCTCTCTCTTTCCCCTCTCTTTCCTCTCACCCCACACCCCCTCTCTCCTTCCCCTCTCTCTCCCCTTCTCACTCCCATGTCCTCTCTTTCCCCTCTTCCCACTTTGGTCAGGAAACAGAACAAATTCCCAAGAAGTACCCCCCCCCCCACCTTTGACTGTATTCCCTCGTTCGACAAGCTCCCTCCCCCTTGCAAGAACGTTCCCTCATGCTCTATCTTTCCCCTTGTCCCGCTCCCCTCTGTTGCTAGGGTCCTCCGAAGTCCTAGAGAGAGAACGAGAGAGAGAGAGAGAGAGAGAGAGAGAGAGAGAGAGAGAGAGAGAGGAGAGAGAGAGAGAGAGAGAGAGAGAGAGAGAGAGAGGGAGAGAGAGAGGAGAGAGAGAGAGAGGAGAGAGAGAGAGAGAGAGAGAGAGAGAGAGAGAGAGAGAGAGAGAGTGAGTAGTGTGGAGGAGGTAGAGTGTAGGAGAGAGATGTGAGAGATGGTGGAGATGAGAGGTGGAGTAGTAAGAGGGAGGAGAGAGTGTGTGTGTGTGTGTGTGTGTGTGTGTGTGTGTGTGTGTGTGTGTGTGTGTGTGTGTGTGTGTGTGTGTGTGTGTGTTTTCTGTCTCTAACTCTCTCTGTCTCTAACACGTACACGCATTATATATATATATATATATATATATACATATATATACATAAATATACATATATATATATACATATATATATACATACATATATATATATATATATATATATATATATATATATATATATATACATAAATACATATAAGGCCGCGGTGGCCGAGTGGTTAGAGCATCGGACTCAAGACTGGCACGACGGCAATCTGAGTTCGAGGGTTCGAGTCACCGTACGGCGCGTTGTTCCCTTGGGCAAGGAACTTCCCCTCGATTGCCTACCTAGCCACTGGGTGGCCAAGCCAGCCAAAGTCAGTGCTGGTCCCAAGCCCGGATGAAATAGAGAGAATGATTACCTAAAAGGTACACCGGCCCCGACGGCACATCATCCAGAGATCACACATGGAAACTCAAGTATCGCTGTGAACGCGCTAGATGACCACGTTAAGGAAATATATATCACACACAACACACACAATACAGACAAGCCACACACCAGCGGCCACACACACACCATAGTATAATAGATAATAGATATATATATATATATTAACTATCTTAAATAAAATTACACTATAATAATATATATATATATATATATATTATATAATATAATAATATATTTTATATATATATATATAATATATATAATATAATATATATATATACATACATACATATATCCATGCATGCATCCATACTTACACACACATACATGCATGCATGCATGCGTACACACACCGTATATTGTCAGAGTGATTAATTTGCCATATATATATATATATATATATATATATATATATATATATATATATATATATATATATATATATATATATATATATATATGATATATGTATTATGATATATATATATAGTATATATATTTTTTGATATATATATATTATATATATATTTTGATATATATATATATATATGGTATGTATGTATGACAATAACAACACAACATATTTATAGTAACACATATTTCAATAAGCAACATATGATACCAAAAATCTTTTCTATTTTCATTATTCTATATACTTTTCCTTTGTCTATTT
>NC_051401.1:48694268-48696768 GCF_015228065.2 Penaeus monodon | reverse complement strand
CTGTGACCACGAGGCCAGCCAAGACAGCCGAGGTCCTTTCTAAAAGGATACTTCTCCTGTTCCCTCTTCTATTTCCCGTAGGATCTACAACCCATGAGTCTTGATTTCCTCTTGATGCCTGACAGCCTCCTTCTCAAGAGCCACGTCGAAGGAGAACTGGATGTTTGGGGGGGGGGGGGGTAAAGGAGAGAAGGGGGGAGAAGGGAGAAAGGTAGAAAAAGGGGAGAAGGGAGAATGGTAGAAAAAGGGGGGCAAGGGGGAGGGGGGAGGGGGAGAGGGGGAAAGGGGGAGGAGGAAGGAAAAGGAGAGGAAGGGGAGGAGGAGGAGGAGGAAGGAGAAGGGAGGGGAAGGGGAGGAGGAGAAATGGGAAGAGAGGGGAAGGGGGAGGAAGGTGAGGATAGGGGGAGGGAGAAGGAGAAGGGGAGGTAGGGGTAAGAGAGGAAGAGATGGGCTAACGGAGAGAATGAAGGAGAGGAAGAAAGAAGAGGAAAAGGGAGAGGAGAAAGGAGAAGGAAAGGAGGGGTAGGTAAAGATATGGAAGAGAGCGATGGGGCAAAGGGGGAAAATGAGAGAGAAGGGGAGAGGAAGAAAGGAAAGGAAAGAGGGAGGGAAGAGGGAGAGGAAAGGGAGAGGTAAGGGTATGGAAGGGAGTCCTTCCCTTTCCCTCCCCCTCCTCCCTCCTTCCTTCCCTCCCTCGCCTCCCTCTCCCCCAGAAACGAAGGCCCCGAGACCTACTGATAATTACAGAGGGAGAGGAAAGCAAAGCCAGCAAATGGAGTATCATCTTTCCAATTCTCTTGTTTTCCCGCAGAGGTAACAAAGCCCAGATGTTTGAGGAAAGGCACAAAGAGAGAGAGAGAGAGAGAGAGAGAGAGAGAGGGAGAGAGAGAGAGAGAGAGAGAGAGGAGAGGAGAAGAGGAAGAGAGAGAGAGAGAAGAGGAGAGAGAGAGAGAGAAGAGAGAGAGAGAGAGAAGGAGAGGAGAGGAGAGAGAGAGAGGAGAGAGAGAGAGAGAGAGAGAGAGAGAGATGAGAAGGAGGGAGAGAGAGAGAGAGAGAGAAGAGAAGGAGAGAGAGAGAGGAGAGAGAGGAGAGAGAGGGAGGAGAGAGAGAGATGGAAGAGAGAGAGAGAGAGAGAGAGAGAGGGGAGAGGGAGAGAGAGGAGAAGGGAAGGAGGAGAGAGAGGAGAGAGAGAGAGAGAGGAGAGAGAGAGAGAGAGAAGAGAGAGAGAGAGAGAGGAGAGAGAGAGAGAGAGAGAGAGAGAGAGAGGAGAGAGAGAGAGAGAGAGAGAGAGAGAGAGAGAGAGAGAGAGGAAAGAGAAGGAGAGGGAGAGGGGATGGCTTTGCGCGCTGCTAAAGGGGGGGGGGGGGGCGGCGTTAGGTTTGCTTTGTCTTCGTGAACAACCCCCCCCCCCTTCCTTTGGCTTTTCGTTCTTTGGAAGTTGGGGCCTGTTGTTTGTGGCTTGTGGTTCGTGGCCTGTTGTTTATGGCCTGTTGTTTGTGGCCTGTTGTTTGTGGCTTGTGGTTTGTGACCTGTTGTTTGTGGCTTGTGGTTCGTGGCCTGTTGTTTATGGCCTGTTGTTTGTGGCTTGTGGTTCGTGGCCTGTTGTTTGTGACCTGTTGTTTGTGGCTTGTGGTTCGTGGCCTGTTGTTTATGGCCTGTTGTTTGTGGCTTGTGGTTCGTGGCCTGTTGTTTGTGACCTGTTGTTTGTGGCTTGTGGTTCGTGGCCTGTTGTTTATGGCCTGTTGTTTGTGACCTGTTGTTTGTGGCTTGTGGTTCGTGGCCTGTTGTTTGTGGCCTGTTGTTTGTGGCTTGTGGTTCGTGGCCTGTTGTTTGTGGCTTGTGGTTCGTGGCCTGTTGTTTGTGGCTTGTGGTTCGTGGCTTGTGGTTTGTGGTTTGTTGTTTGTGGTTTGCCGTTTGTTGTTTTACTTTGTTTGTTTGCTGTTTTCGTAATCCTTTATTAATCTTCTTGCGGTTTGGATTCATTTGTTCTTTTGTTTCTTCTTTTTCTTTTACATCTTTCCTTTCTTCATCTAGTCTTTCTTTCATCTTTTTCTTTCTTCATCTTTGATTTCTATCCATGTGTCTTTCTTCCCCTCATGCTTCTCCCTCTATTCTGTTCCCTTCCTATCTAATACTATCTTATTTATCTTCTTCCTCTCATATTCCTCCAGTCTCTCTCTCTCTTTCTCTTTCTCTTTCTCTCTATCTCTCTCTCTCTCTCTCGCGCACAAACCTTGTATATATTTTCATATCTCTTTTCTTCCCTCCTTACAATTTTGATATCCTCCTCCTCCTTATCTCACACCTCCACGCCTTCCCACCTCCATCATCTTCTCCTCCTCCTATCTCTAACCCTCTCACCACCTCACCCTCTCTCCCACCCTCTTCCTCTTTCTTTTCCTCTCTCTCTCTCTCTCTCTCTCCCTCTCTCTCTCTCTCTCTCTCTCTCTCTCTCTCTCTCTCTCTCTCTCTCTCTCTCTCTCTCCGTCTTTCCACCCTT
>NC_051401.1:48684268-48689268 GCF_015228065.2 Penaeus monodon | reverse complement strand
ATCTATCTATCTATCTATTTAGAAGAAGAAGAAGAAGAAGTAGAAGAAAAGGAAGAGGAAGATGAAGATGAAGAATATGACGAAGATGATGATGAAGAAGATGAAGATGAAGAACGAGAAGAAGAAGAAGAAGAAGAAGAAGAAGAAGAAGAAGAGGAGAAGAAGAAGAAGAGGAGTAGGAGAAGGAGGAGGAGGAAGGACAGTCAATTCTCATGAGTTTAACGTTGCTTCACGGTGTTGGTGTTTGTTTGTGTGTGTTCTGTTTGCGTGTGGGTGTATTCTTTGTTTGAGTGTGCGTGTTTCCGTTTGTGCGTACGTGTGTGTCCTTCGTTTTGGTGTACGTGTGTGCACTATGCTTGTTTGTATGTGTGCGTATGTGTCCACGTTTGTGTGCGTGTGTGCATTTTGTTTGAGTGTGCGTGAGTGTGTGCGCAATTTGCTTTTTGTGTGCGTGTGTGAATTCAGTTTGTGTGTGCGTGCGTGCATTTAATTTGAGTGTGTGCTTTCGTTTGTTGTGGGCGTGTTCTTTTCGTTGGAGTTTGCGTGTGTGATTTAGTATTGCGTGTGCGTGTATGCCTTTTTACTTGCTTTACTTGCGTATACGTTGCTATTTGTGTTTGAAAGTGTTGAAGAGTTTGATGACGGATATGCATAGTGTTACGTATTTCTACTTAAGTGTGTTTCTACTTTTCCTTCACTCTATGGATAATTAAACCAATGTCTGCGTGTGTGCGTGCATTTTATGTCACTTTACACTTAGGTAAATCGATAAACCTGAATAAAAAATAATAATTTATTACGCGAACAGACGAACAGAAAACCCCACTTCAAAAAAAAACTGAAGATAATAACAAGAACACAAATTTTCCCAGATGAACAAATGAGAAAGTTCATCCGCCGTTTCTTGCATTTGCAACAATTCCTCATCTTTTGCTTTCAGAACGTAATTGCAGAAGAAAAAGAACAAGAAAAAGAACAGAAAAGTCCTCTGGAGTAATTTCAACTGTTGCTAAAAATACAATGTCATTTGATAGATCGACTTTGGAAGGAGGAAGGGGAGGAGGAAGGGGAGGAGGGAGGAGGAGGAGGAAGGGGAGGAGGAATGGGGAGGAGGAAGGGAGGAGAGGAGGAGGAGGAGGAGGAAGGGAGGAGGAAGGGAGGAGGAAGGGGAGGAGGAGGAGGAGGAGGAGGAATGGGGAGGAGGAATGGGGAGGAGGAAGGGGAGGAGGAAGGAGAGGAGGAAGGGGGAGGAGGAAAAGGAGGAAGGGGAGGTGGAGGAGGAGGAGGAGGAGGAGGAGGAAGAGGAAGAAGAGGAAGTGGAGGAAGGGGAGGAAGAAGAGGAGGAGGAGAATGAAGCGGGGAATCAGAAGGAGGAGGAGGAGGAGGAGGAGGGGGAAGAGGGAGAAGAAGAATATGAAGAAGAAGAAGAGGAGGGGAAGGGAGGCGGAAGAAGAAGAGGACGAGGAGGAAGAGGAAGAAGAAGAGGAAGAAGAAGAAGAAGAAGAGGAAGTGAAGGAGAAGGGAGTGGAAGAAAAAAGGAAGGAGCTGGAGGAGAAAGAAGAGAAGGAGGATGAATCGCAAGAGGGAAGACGTGAGGAATAAAATAGGGAGGAGGAAAAGGGGAAGAAAAAGGGGGATGAAGAACAGAAGGAAGAAGAAAGAAGAAGAAGAAGATGAAGATGAAGAGGAAGAAAAGAAGAAGAAATGAAGGTAAAAGAGAGGAGAGGAGGAATAGAGGAAGAGAAGAGGGAAAGAGGGGAAGGGTAGGAAAAATAGAAGAGGGGGATTGAGAGGTGAAAGGAGGAGGGAAGGGAGAAAGGAAAACGCAGAACAGAAAAAGCAAGCGAGAAAAGCGAGAGTTTTCCCTCCCCCTCCTCTTCCTCCTCCTCCCCCTCTCCCCCAGCCCCTCCCCCTTTCCCCCAGCCCCACCCTTTCCCCCTTTCCCCCTCCCCCTCCTCCTCTCCCTCTCCCCCTCTTCTCCCTCCTTCCCTTCACACTTACGACTTCGCGTTCCTCCTTGTCAAACGCCCCGAGACTCTCCCTGGGCCGCGTGCGTCGCCACCGAGCAGCAATGGTCCCACGAAGAACAATTATCCTTCAAGGTGGTATTTCCGCCAAGATTTGAATCAAAGAGGGCAGATAATAAGGGAAGAAAGTGGAATGAGAAAAGGGGGGAAGACTGAAAAAATTAAAACAAGGGGTATTTTCGGCAAGATTTGAATCAAAGAGGGGAGATAATAAGGGGAGAAAATGGAATGAGAAGAGAGGGGAAGACTGAAAATTTAAAACAAGGGGTATTTTCGGCAAGATTGGATAGAAGTAGAAAGATAATAAGGAAGAAAATGGAATAAGAAGACAGAAGAAGACAAAAAGAAAAAAAAGTAGGTGTTTCACCAAGATTGAATCAAAGAAGAAAAAGAAAGTAATAAGAAAAGAGGAAGAGAAGAAAGAGAGAAAAAATATAAATAAAATTGCATTTCCCTAAAATTGATTCAAAAGAGAAAGACAGAAAGCAAGAAAACAGAATAAGAAGAAAGGAAAATAAATAAATAAAAAGTAAATAAAACGGTATTTCGCCAAAATTAAATAAAAAAGGTAAAAAAAAAAAAAATAAGAATAATAAGAAAAAGATACAAAGAGACAAAACAGAAATACGTATATATAAAAAAAATATATAATCTAAAATATACTCCGAAAATGAGACATAGATGGCGATTAAGAAGAAGAAAATAAATTAAATATAGAAATATAAGAGACAGCAAAGTCTAAAATAATTTTGGCAAAAGAACGTGACTCACATAATGATACGAAAAGAAAAAGATATTTTTAAATGCAAGAAACCAGATTGGGGGAAAAACTGATAAAAAAAAAAAAATCAAAGACTTAAAACAAAGAATATCGGAATTCATTTTGCAATAGATATCTTGGGAAGCAAAGAAAAAATTAGAAGAAAAATTCTCGAAAGATTTTTTGCAAGCGTGACTTCTTGCAGCAAGTAGGTGTTCTTACAAGCACTCACCCGTGTGCATGTGTGAACAAGAAGAATAAAAAAAGGAAGAGAGGAAATGGGAGAGAAGAGGGGAGAAATGGGAAGAGGAAAGAAAGAGAAGGAAGAGGAGGAGAAGGGGGAGAAGGAGAAAAGAAAGAGAAGCAGGAGGAGGAGGAGGAGGAAAGGGAGAGACTGTGTGTTTTTTTTTTTTTTTTTTTCATTGGAATTCGATATTTATGTCTTCATATGTTGCCTTTTATTCGGCGGATGGGAAATTTAAAACGCCTTCTTAAGCGAGCGCAGAAGTTGGCAATGCTTGTTGAACCAACGAAAAAAAAAGTACAACGACAAAATAAAATCACAAACAGGAGAGAGGAAAAAAAAAGAACAAATCGTAACATTCTGAACACGTTGAACACCCACAGTCGTCGCTGTTCACCTTACCTGAATCACTGGAGCTGTTCCACTGCATCACTCTGCATCGCCGTCATCACTCAGACCCCGTCAGATCCACAAGGAAATTCCAAGGGGAAAAAAATGAAACGAAAACGAAATAATAAAAAAAAAGATATGTTGTGGTCGCGAAAGAGTAACAACCTCGGAATTCTGCAATTCTCTCTCTCTTTTATTTCCCAAAAGAAACGAAGGAAAAGGAATAAAAAAAACAGATAAATAAAATCTGGCTTATCAATCTTCTGCCGATCGACAAGCGATCCAACATCCACGATTCACTGGTAAATCACTTCCTTTTATTACGACCGTTGGCGTTTTCGTAACACTTCCGCCCGAAGCTCACGTTTTGGACGACAGCAGGTGGAGAGCAGTGATGTAACACCCTCGTGCGACGGTGGTCAAACACTAACTGATAACACACATCAGGTCGATCCTGGGCTTCTCCCGACCTTTCACCGTTGTCGTACAAACACCGACCTTGCCCCGACCGCCGCCGGATCGCGCCGAATTCCGACGTATAGAGGCCTCGGGGCAGGTCAGGGAGGGGTGACTCGGCCTCTCCAATGGGCGCCGAGGGCCCCTAATCGCCCAAAAGGCAGGAACGAGGCGGAACGAAGCCAAGGGGAGAGCGCGGCCGGGATCGTACGGCTGGCCAAGGTGCGCGGCCCGGCAACGTGTGTGCAACTTGCCGCTCGTGGGGTTTGAGTACAGGCGAAAAACGTTCTCTCGTCTTCGCGCACGCACACATACACACACACACACTCTCACACGTACACACGCACGTTCGCACATACACACACATGCACACGGAGAGCGCCAGCTAGCCAGGCCTGTTGCGTGTAGACATGACCTGTAGATAGGTGAGGTCATGAAGAGTTGCAGAAGCCTACTGAGATATGATATACACGGGAGTCGACGGAGGGGGGAGGGGGAGACGGAGAAAGGGCGGAGAGGGGGAGGGTGTCGCGGACTGCAACTGCGGTTTTCCTCGACTGCATGAACCGATGCATAAAGAATAAATCGGCAATCGATTGTATTTACACATCCACGTGTATATTAGTACATATGCGGCGGAACACACAGACACTCACACACACGCACACTTAAACGCGCAAAATATCACTCATTCTTATCACGATTTCTCTAGCCTAGCCTCCCGCTATGCTACAACAACAAACGTTTCTACGACACCTGTTACAACAAACGTTTCACACCCGTTGCCAGTGCATGAGAGTGCATGACGTAGAACCTCGACCCTTATTGCTCTGGAATGTCCATAAACCCGAGTTCTAAGTTCCACTGTGGATTCGATAGATCAATAATGGAGCCTGGTCTTTCTTGTGACCTTTCTATATCATTCTTTCCTTTTTTTCTCCCTCCCTTTTTTCTCTTCCTTTCTCTCTTTGTTTATTTATTATGATTATTATCATTTTTAGAAACGGGGAGATAAAACAAGTAGTGATAGGGTGGAGGGAGGAGAGGGGTGGGTGTAAAGGTAGGGATGGGGTAGGGGGGGTATGTAAATAAGCGTGGGGGGGGGGGGGGGGGGAGGGGGAGG
>NC_051401.1:48671768-48674268 GCF_015228065.2 Penaeus monodon | reverse complement strand
TATTATACTTTTTTTTCGTTTCTTTCTGTTAGTGGGTTTATTGTATTTGCTTCTTTCTTGTCTTGGTTCTCTGTTTTGTTATTCGTTTCTGTTGGCTCTGTTATCATCAGTTTCTTCATATCCTCTTTTTCTTTCTTCTTCTCAGTCTTCTGCGCTTCCATTTTCTCTCCTTTTTCTTTCATCTCTCTCGCCTTCTCCTCTGTTTATCACTCTTCCTCCTCTTCCACTATCATCCATTCCATCAACTTCTTTTTTCTCTTTCTCCCCTTTCTTCTCCTCCTCCACTTCCACCTTCTTGTCACCCTCCCGCCCTCCATCTCCCTCACTCCTCCTCCATCCCTCCATCTCCCTCACTCCTCCTCCATCCCTCCATCTCCCTCACTACTCCCGCCTTCCATCTCCCTCACTCCTCCCCCGCTCCACCATCCCTCTCACTCCTCCATCTCCTTCACTCCTTCCCCACTTCATCACCCTAATTCTTCCCCCCACTCCTGCATCTCCTTCACTCTTCCCCCCACCCATCCATCTCCTTCAGTCCTCCTCCACCCCTCCATCTCCCTCATTCCTCCCACCACCAATCCATCTCCCACACCCCTCCATCTCCCTCATTCCTCCCCCTCCCTTTTTTTACTGCCTCTCCCTATGTTCTCCTCTCTTCCTCCTGCCTCCCCCCACCCCCACCCCCACGACCCTCCCTCCCCCCACGACCCTCCCCACCCGACCCTCCCCACCCCCACGACCCTCCCCACCACCCTCCCCACCCCCACGACCCTCCCTCCCCCCACGACCCTCCCCACCCCCTCCCCACCCCCACGACCCTCCCCACCCCCCTCCCCACCCCACGACCCTCCCCACCCCCTCCCCACCCCCACGACCCTCCCTCCCCCCACGACCCTCCCCACCCCCTCCCCACCCCCACGACCCTCCCCCCACGACCCTCCCCCTGCACCGCCAGAAAACCAAGAATGCTAAATACGCTTCTATAAAAAAATTTCTTTTTTGCGTCTATCTTAGTTTTCTCTTTCTCTCTCTTTTACTTCACGAGAATAAGGTTAAAGGGTATAAAAGGGAGGGAATAAAAAGAAAGAAAGAAAGAAGGGAGAAGCGGGAGGAGAGAAAGGAAGACGAGGAAGGGAAGGTCAGAGAGCAGAGGGAAGGAGAGAAGAGGGAAGAGAGGAAGAGGGAAGGGGGGAGGAGAGAGGGGGAGTGAGAGAGAGGGAAGGAGAGAAGAGGGAAGGAGAGAAGAGGGGAAGGAGAGAAGAGGGAAGGAGAGAAGAGGGAAGGAGAGAGAGGGAAGGAGAGAGAGGGAAGGAGAGGAAGAGGCAGGTGAGAAGAGGGAAGGAGAGAGAGGGAAGGAGAGGAGAGGGAAGGAGAGGAGAGGGAAGGAGAGAAGAGGGAAGGAGAGGAGAGGAAGGAGAAGAGAAGAGGAAAGGAGAGAAGAGGGAGGAGAGGAAGGAGAGAGAGGGAAGGAGAGAAGAGGGAAGGAGGGAGGTGGAGGGAAGAGGGAAGGAGAGAAGGAAGAGGGAAGAAGGAAGAGGGAAGAGGGAAGGAGAAGGAAGAGAGAAGGGAAGAGAGAAGAGGGAGGGAGAGAAGAGGGAAGGAGAGGAGAGGGAAGGAGAGGAGAGGGAAGGAGAGAAGAGGGAAGGAGAGAAGAGGGAAGGAGAGAAGAGGGAAGGAGAGAAGAGGGAAGGAGAGAAGAGGGAAGGAGAGAAGAGGGAAGGAGAGAAGAGGGAAGGGGAGAAACAGGGATAAATAAGAACGTCTCTCTCTCTCTCTCTCTCTCTCTCTCTCTCTCTCTCTCTCTCTCTCTCTCTCTCTCTCTCTCTCTCTCTCTCTCTCTCCCTCTTTCTCTTTCTCTCTCTCTCTTCGCGCGCGCGCGCGCTATCGTTCTGTCTATCCTCCTCCTCCTTCTCCTCCCCTCCCCCTCCTTCCCCTCCTCCCCCCTCCCCCTCTTCTTCCCCCTCCCCCCTCCCCTTCTCCTTACCCCCTCCACCCTCACCCCTCTCTTCCTATCCACCTCTACCTTTCCTCTTCGTCATATCATTATCCTTATTTTCTCCCCCCCCCCCCCGTTCCGTTGCTAAGAAATGTCGCCGGCAAGGCTGCCTCGCGTTGCCGACTTTTCCCCGAGATTCGTTTTGTTGCAAGGAGAAATAGAGGATTGACATTGCAGCTTCTCACACTGCGCTTGCATGACGCTCTTGGCCGAACAGGATGTTGCAATCTCATTCTTTTTTTTATCTTCTTATTCCTTTTATTATTATTTTATTCACTTTTTTTTCTTTTTTTTTATTCCTCCCTTCCTTTATTCTTTTTCTTTCTCTTATTCCTCCCTTCCTTTCTTCTCCTTTTTCTTGTCTTCCTTTCTTTCTTTTCTTTAATCCCTTTCCTTCCTTTCTTCTTCTTTTCTTTTCTTCCTTTCTTTCCTTCCTTCCTTTCTTCTCCTTTTTCTTGTCTTCCTTTCTTTCCCTTCTTTTATTCTTTCCTTCTTTTCTCTTTT
>NC_051401.1:48611768-48614268 GCF_015228065.2 Penaeus monodon | reverse complement strand
AGCGTCGCGTGAGTGTTTCTGATCTAACCTCCTGATCTTATTGTGTGTCTATCTATCCACTTGCCCCTTATCTATAAACACATGTTTCGTTTGCGGACTTTTTGTAGAATGCCTTTTCCCAACGAAGAATTGGCCGAAGGAATTTTGACCGATTTATCACCGACAGATATAAGCCGGGTCGAAATAGCAATGCCATATGAACCACAAATATCACAAGTGCCGTTTATTTTAAAAGAAAGAAAGGACTGTGTTATTTCAGGGGTGATAGGAAAAACATGCAACAAAAATAAGCAAAATGCAGTATGACTGTGTTAAATACTGAAGCCGTTTTATTTATTTATTTATTTTTTAATAGATAGATCAGATATAACAGAAAGTACTTCTGTTGCCAGTTCGATAAAAACGAAATGCAACGAGTCATG
Organism: Penaeus monodon; assembly: GCF_015228065.2. Lineage (NCBI taxonomy): Eukaryota > Metazoa > Arthropoda > Malacostraca > Decapoda > Penaeidae > Penaeus > Penaeus monodon. The sequence continues at coordinate 48,613,846 of NC_051401.1, read as the reverse complement.
CAAACTAATATTTTGCCTTAGGTCAAAGTCGCTCACCCTGACGAGAAAAATATTCGTAAAAATATAAATTGCTTGCACAATCGACTTGAACACTTTAGGTTACACTCAATCGATCATTGCCTACATTGTGTTCATGACAATACGGTGCATCCCGACATCAGGACATCATGACGTCAAAACGGTTTCAAGTTTTCATGAGGTGGTTCGAGCTTGTTTTCGATGTTTGCGATTCACGGCTTGTCTTGCTATAATCTATAATAAAATACAATAAATCTGCTAGTTTATTTTTTAAATCTATGAATGTAAGAAATGTAGCCGTCATAATATGCGCCCCTGTACATGACGAACGCCAATTTCGTGACAAATTCCTCCTGACGCTGTAAATATTAACTTTATGAAAAAATTAAACCAGCCATTTTGTAGATTTCGTGGATATCTATAAGTATGAGGATATGCTAAAGTTTCGCAATCTTATTTATTTGTTAGAAAATATATTTTGAGCTTTTTAAGTTTTCTAGATCAACACCATTTTCCCGCATAATACTCATCAACTTATGGGGAAAATATAGTGAACTCGGCTTTTTTAAAAAATCAAATATCTACTACATATTTTTGCCACTTATTCCTGGAGAGTTGGTCGATAGGCCTAAGTGACTTGCAATATTTCATCCTTTTTTGCATTTTTACCGGAAATTTGCCTCACTGCTGGGGTGTCATGATAGTGGCAGATCCCCTGAGAGTTTTTTTTTACATCTTTGAGCCTAAATAACAGTGATTACCCCCCTTCTACCCTATGACACTGCTTATAATAATAATAACAACAACAACAACAACAACAACAATAACAATGGTAATAACAATGATAACAATAATCCAACAACAATAATAAGATTAATGATAATAATAGCAATAATAAACATTAAAAAAATAATAAAATAAAACTAATGATAAAAATAACAAGGATAATAATGACACTAACCCTAAAATTATCATCCTAAATGATGATGATAATGGTAATAATGATAATGAGAATAATAACAATAGTAATAATAATAAAAATAGTATTAATGATGATAGTAATAATAATAATTATATGTTGATGATGATGATGATAATAAAAATAATAATGGTGATGAAGATGAAACTGGTATTGCTACAACAACTACTACTACTAATAATAATAATAACAATAATATTATCAATAACATTAATGATAACAAAAACAATAATGATAATAACAATAATAATAAAGATAAAAATAACAATAATAGAATATAATATTAACAATATTGATAAAAATGAAAACAACAAAATTAACAATAATCATAACAGTAAGTATAATAATAATAATAATATCAATAAGATGTTAGTACTGATAACGAGGTTAATAACAATGATATTAAAAATAACATCAATGAAATCAATAACGGCAATTAAAAAGAATAGTAATAATAATCTTAATAATACTAACTTTAACAATAATACTAACAGCAGCTAGTAATAGGGAATCGATAATGCCACTAGATGAATAAAGTATATTCAATACTATAGAAAAGAAAAAAAAAAAATGTTTTATGATAGTAACAACGTGAGGTAAGTAGAATTCTTACGTACGGTAGAATGTAAAAAATCTTAAAGAAAAGAAGGAAAAATAATCGTAGAAGAAAAAAGATAAAAACAAAATAAAGTAAAAATGTATCATCGGCAAAATTTATTACGGATAATCAATCACACAAAATCTCTGATAATGATATTTTTTGTGACCGTACTGAATGCATGCTTTTACGTCATAAAATGTCGCATTATGTTTTCATTATTAGGAATCATTCGCTAATCCGATTTTTATATGCCATTTAAGTCAGGTTAAGAGATAGGGTGGGGTGTGGGGCGGACGCAATTAAAATCTACGGGGAAACCCCACGTTTAACTTACTTTTTGTCGCCTTGGCATGTCACTCATACCACTGCTTCCGTTGCCTTATGGCCACGCACACATACGCATGAGCACATAGACAGGTACACAGACATCAGCAAGGAGATTCTATTGTGCATATATATATATATATATATATATATATA
>NC_051401.1:48594268-48601768 GCF_015228065.2 Penaeus monodon | reverse complement strand
ACGAAAAAAAAAAACAATTAAAAAAGAAGAAGACAAAAACAAAGACAAGGAAGGGAGGAAGGCAAAAAAAAAAGGAAGGAAGCAAAGAAAACAAAAAACAAAGAAACAGCAGAAAAAAAAAAAAAAAAAAAAATCCCCCTTTCCCCACACACACCCAAAAAAAATAAAAAATAAATAAATAAATAAATAAACTAAAGGACAAAACAGAAAAGAGAAAGAGCATAGAAAGAGAGAGCGAGACAACGACACAAAGGGTGCAACTTGCTGTGCCTCGCGAGAACCCTTGGACCAGAGGCGAAAAAAGACAACGCTTTCGAGGTCAGCGTCAGGACACGCCTACGTCCTCGGGGGAGGGGGGAGGGGAGGAGGAGGGAGGGGGAGGGGGGTGGAAGGTAGAGAGAGGGGGGTGGAGGGTGGAGGAAGGGACGGAGAGATGGGGCGTGGAGGAGGAGGAGGAGGGGAGGGAGGGAGGGAGAGAGGGAGGGGGAGGAGGAGGAGGAGGAGGAGGAGGAGGAGGAAAGGAGAGAGAGGAGGAGGAGGAGGAGGAGGAGGAGGAGGAGGAGGGAAGGGGGAGAGAGGAGACGTAAAGGAGGAGGAGCAAAGGAAAAGAGGAAGGAGAAAGGAGGAGGCGAAGAGAGGAAATGGGAAAAGGTGAGAAAAAATATTAATGTTTATGGAAAAGGGAAAGAGAGCTGGAAAAAAGAAAGGAGAAAAAGAATGGGAGAATGTAGAGAGGAATGGCGACAAGCCAAGAAACGGCAAGAAAAATGGGGGGGGGGGAATAAAGAAAGAAAAACGCATGAAAATAATAATAAGAGGCAAAATAAAACCATAAAACGAAATGATAACACAGAAGAAGGAAATGATAAAAGGGGAATAAACCGTGGTCAGAAAAAGATAAAAGAACTTGAGGAAGATAGAGACAAAGTTAGAAAAAGAACCGGAAGAATAAAAAATAATAAAGAAGAGAATAATAGAGATAATAAGAGATAATAAAAAGAAATGATAAAAAAACAAAATCCAGACCAGAAAAAAAATGCCAGAAAGAATCACGTACAAAAAGAAAATAAATAAATGGGAGAAAAACCTGATAAATGCGTAAAACATAAAGATAAGGAAAAATATCTGCAAGAAGTTAATAAATATGTTCATATAGACAGAAAAAAAAGAAGAGAGAGCAAGAGAAAAACAGAATAAGAAAAAGAAAGAAAGAACTGAGGAAGAAACACCTGAGAACTTGAAATGTACAAAAGAAATAGTAATTAACGAATAAATGGAGAAATATATTTAAAGATAACGAAGGAACCACAAGAAGAAGAGAGACAGAAAAGATAAAGATTATAAAAATACAGAAAATACACAAATAACATAAAAAAAAGAAAAAAAAAAAAATTGAGCTTCAGGCCAAAAAAATAACGAATGAAAAAAGTGATATAAAAAACTATAGATAAAACATATAAATAAAATAAAATCTAATGACACAAAATAGATAGATAAATAGAAGAAAAAAAAAAAAAAAAGATGAAAAAAAAAAAAAATAAAAGAGCGAGAGAGAGCCACGGAGACACAGAAGAAGAGACAAAAGAGAAAAAAGAATGATAAAGACATACCTGAACAACACAGAAAAGAAATAAAATAAAATAAAATAATAATAATAATAATAATAATAAAAATTTAAAAAATAATAAAAAAATTTAAAAAATAAATAGATAAATGAATAGATAAATAAAATAGAATAAATCAATAAACAAAAGGACAAACAAAACAAACAAACAGAACACTGCTCCCCAAAAAGCCCATAATACACTTATATATGTATAATAATATTTTTATATATAATAATATTAATATTATATTATATTATATTTTAAAATTATATTTTATATAATAATATATTATATATATATATATAAAATAATATATTATAAAAAAAAATTATATTATATAAATATATATATTATATTTTTTTTTAAATTTTTTAAAACACTTATATGTAATTAAAAAAATATATATTTTAATAATATATATATATTATATAAATATTATATAAAAATACAATTATATATTAATATTATTTTATATATATCATTAATATTAATATAATATAATATATATATATATATATATTATATATATATATATATATATTATATTATAAAAATTACATACACAATTATATATAATAATACAACTTTTAACATACACATAATACATACACAACACACACACCCCCACACACACACACACACACACACCACACGACACACAAAAACAAACACACAACAACACACAAGTAGCATTGTGTGTGGGTGGGTGTGTGTGTTGGGGTTGTGGTGTTTTGGTGTGTGTGTGTGGTGTGTGTGTTGTGTGTGTGGTGTTTGTATTAGATATATTTTAATATATTATATATATATATATATATATAATATATAATATATATTTATATAAATATAAAAATATAGAAGACATACGGGCCTGACTGTCCATATTTTTTGCAACATCTTTTCACTAACCAGAACCAAATGATGCAACGTTGCATGTAGAGCAGGTGCAAGTGTCAAAATTAAAATCGGGGGTTGAAAATCGCGCTCAGTCGCTTTGGGTTTGTGTGAATTACAACCCAAAACCCCCCCCCCTAAAAAAAAAAAAAAAAAAAAAAAAAAAAAAAAAAAAAAAAGGTAAAATGCAAACATAAATTTGATTTCTGGAGGACAGGTGGATACAGAAGGGGGGGGGGGGGGGGGGGGGCAAATGGGAGGAGAAGGGGAGGGAAAGAGATGAAAATCGCTTTTTTTTTGTAATGCCAATAATAATAATTAAAATAATAAAATAAATATAATAATGATAATAATAAAGAAAATAAAAGATAACGAAGGGGAAGTTTAAAAGATAATGATAGTGATAATGATTACGGCAATGATAATGAAAATCGTAATGGTAATTATATATAATCATAATAATTAACAATATAATGACAGTAAATATAATAATCTTGATAGCAATAACGCCCATGATGATAATAAATAATAATAATAATAATAAATAATAAAATAAAAAAATAAAAATAATAATATGATAATAAACTCGTCCAAAAGTTTGGTTTGAAAGGTTAAAAAAAGATTTAATAACAATATCAATAAAAGCAACAACAATAAGAATAGCTGTAATAATAATGATAATAATAATAATAATAATAATAATAATTTAAATAAAAAAAAAAATAAAATAATAAAAATAAAAAAAAAATAATTAAAATAAAATATAAAAAGTAACAACAACAACAACAACAACAATAATAAAATTAAAAAATAAAAAAAAAAAAAAAAAAACAAACAACAATAATAAAAAAAAAAAATAAAACAAACAACAACAAAAAACAAAAATAAAAAATAAAAAAAAAACAAAAACAACCCAATTATTTTAAAAAAAAAAATTTTTTTAAAAAAAAATTCCAAAAAAAAAATAAAAATTTAAAAAAAAAAACCAAAAACCCCCAAACAAACAATAATAAAAATTAAACAATCAAAATAAAAACCGCCTTTTCTCCTTTTTTTTTTTTTCTCATTTTCTCTTCCCTCCTCCTTCAACCCCCCCCCTGCCTCTACCTGCTCCCTCCCCCGGCCAACCTTCCCCTCTTCGACAGTGCCAAACAAAATCAAGCCTTATGACCCCTCGGCTCAGAGATCAGGTCGAGTCAGGTCATTACGGGAATCCAAATACACTCGATGCTGCCTCTGCCTCCTCCTCCTCTTTCTCTTCCTTCTCCCCTTCCTCCTCTTCCTTCTTCTTCTCCTCCTCCTCATGCTCCTCCTTCTTCTCTTCTTCTCCTTCTCTTCCTCATCCCCCTCCTCCTCGCCTTTCTCCTCCTAATCTCCCTCATTCTCCTCGTCTTTCCCCTCCTCCTTCTTCCTCCTCCTCCCCCTCCTCCTCCATCGCCGCCTCCTCCTCCCCCTCTGCTTACCCACTGCCCTTCCCCCCCTCCCCTTACCCCTTAACCTCTATCCTCCCCCTCCCCTTATCCTTTGCCCTTCCCCCTCCCCCTTCCCAAAGTGCAGACTGAATAGGCCCGACCGGCTAACAATAATAATATGCAAATGAGGTCATTAAGACCCTCCTGACTGAATTAACCTCGCCTCCCCTCCCCCTTTCCCCTCACCCCTTTACCCTTCTCCCTCTCCTTCCCCCTCCCATTATCACTTACTTCTCCTCCTCCTCCCTTCCCTCTCATACAGTCAGTTCCCCTCCCCATTAATGCAATACTATTCTCCCCCCTCCTTCTCCTCCTACCCTCCTCTTCCCTTTTCTCTCTTTATTCTCTTCCTTCCCTCTCCTCCATCTTCTCTTTCTCCCATTCCTTCTCCACCTCCCCTCTCTTCCTCTCCTTCTCTTCCGTTCTTTCCTTTTTTCCATTTTTTTCTCTCTCTAATTCTCCCCACTTCCATCTCTCTCCTTCTCACTCTCTCTTTCTCGTTCTCACTCTCGTTCTCACGCTCACGCTCACACTCACTCTCGTTCTCGTTTTCACTCTCACTCACCTTCTCTCTCTCTCTCTCTCTCTCTCTCTCTCTCTCTCTCTCTCTCTCTCTCTCTCTCTCTCTCTCCTCTCTCTCTCTCCCTCTCTCACCTTCTCTCCCTCTCTCTATCAATTATCTCAATGGCTTGACGACGATTGGAGAGTAGCTCCAGGGATTAATTTGATTGTCATTGGTATTAATACTACTACTAACGATGCAGCCAACAATACTCACGCTTTTGTTGTTCTTCATACTTGTGTTGTTATCATCATCAGAATTATTCCTGCTAAGCCTACTAGCGTTCGGCATCCTGTTATGATAGCTATTAGCATAGTCTCTTTCTCTTTCTCACTCTCTCCTTCAATCCCCTTCCCCCCCCTTTTTTTTTTTTTTTTTTTTTTTTTTTTTTTTTTAATTTTTATTTTTTTTTATTTTCCCCCCCAAAAATTAAAAAAAAAAAAAAAACCCTAAAAAAAAAATTTTTTTTATTTTTTTTAAAATTTTTTTTTTTTTTTTTTTTTTTTTTTTTTTTTTTTTTTTTTTTTTTTTTTTTTTTTTTTTTTTTTTTTTTTTTTTTTTTTAATTTTTTTTTAAAAATTTAAAAATTTTTTTTTAAATTTTTTTTTTAACTTTTTTAAAAATTTAAATTTTTGTTAATTTCTATTTTTTCCTTTTTTTTAATTTTTTTTTTTTTCCCCTTTTTTTTTTTTTTTTTTTTTTTTTTTTTTTTTTTTTTTTTAAAAAAAAATGCCCCCTCAAAAAAAATTAAAAAAAATTTAAACCTTTTTTTTTTTAAAAAAAAATTTAATTAAAAAAAAAAAAAAAAAAAAATAAAAAAAAAAAAAATTTTGAAAAAATTTAAACAATAAAAATAAAAAAAAAAAAACCAAAATTTTTTTAAAAAAATAAAAAAAAAATAAAAAAATTAATTTAAATTAAAAATAAATTTTTCCCTTTTAAAAATTTTATCTTTTTATTTTTATTTTTTTAAATATAATTTTTAAAACCCCCCCTTTTACTTTTTTTTTCCCATTTCCCCCTTTTCTTTTTCATTTTCTACCCCCCAAAACCCCCCCCTTTCCTTTTCTTCCCCTTTTTTTTTTTTTTTTTTTTTCCCCCCTTTTTTTTTCCCCCCCCTTTTTCCCCCCCTTTTTTTTTTTTTTTTTTTTTTTTTTTTTTTTTCTTTTTTTTTGTTTTGGTTTTTTATTAAAAATAAAAATCCTTTTAAAATTTGGGGGGTTATATTTTTTTTTTTTCCCTCTCCTTCTTTCACCCCTCTTTTTTTTTTTTTTTTTTTTTTTTTTTTTTTTTTTTTTTTTTTTTTTAAAATTTTTATTGAAAAAAAACCCCAATTTTTCCCCCTTTTTTTTTTTTAAACCCAACCCCCAACCCAAACACCCCCCAACAAAAAAAATATTAAAATTTATAATTTATTTAAATTACCAAAAATTCTATTTAAATATATATTTTTTTTTTTATTTTAAAAAAATAATTTAAATTTTAAAAAGATTAATTATTATTTTTAAAAATTTTTAATTTAACTTTCATTTTTTATTTGGGATTTTTTACTTTTTTTTTTGTTTTTTTTTTTTTTTTTTTTTTTTTGTTTTTTTTTTTTTTTTTTTAAAATAATTTTAATAAAAAAAAACACCCAAAACAAAAAAATAATTACTTTATTTAAAAAATAAAAAATAAAAAAATTTTATTTTTTAAATTTTTCCTACCCACCTTTTTTCCTTTTTCCCCTTTTTCCCAAAGTATTTTAAAAAGGGTGTTTTTTCTTTCTTTTCCCCCCCAAACGAGTTTTCATAATTTGCAATCTATCATCTTCGCTCCTGAATTTTAGTTTCATTTTTCCTTAGCCTCTCAAGTGGCCATAAAGTGGTAGGGAAGGAGAAGAAAGCGAGAGAAAAAATAAGTGGAGAAAATGCAAAATGTAAGCATATGGTTTTTTCACTAAAATTAAATTAAACACCCCCACCACAACCCCCAAAAAACACAAAAAATGTGGGTTTTGTGTGTGTGTTTGTGTGTGTGGGGTGTGTGTTGTGGTGTTGTGTGTGGGTGTGTGTGGGGGTGTTTGTGTGTGGTTTTTTTTTTTTTTATATAAAAAATAAAATTTATAATTTTTTTAATAATAATAAATAAAATAAACAATAAAAAAAAAAAAAAAAAAAAAAAAAAAAAAATAATATTAAAATATTAATATTTATTATTTTAAAAATTTTTTTTTTTTTTTTTTTTTGGTTTTTTTTTTTTTTTTGTTTTTTTTATGTTTTTTTTTGGTTTTTTTTTTTAATTAAAATTTTTGTAATATTTTTTTATTATTTTTATATAATACTTTTTAATATTATATATTTTTTAAAAAAAAAAATTTAAAAAAACAAAAAAAAAAAAAAAAAAAAAAAAAACAATATATATATTAATAAAAAAAAAAAAAACAAAAAAAAATAAAAAATATATATATTTTTATATATTAATATATATATATTAAAATATTTTTTTATAATATATATAATTATTTATATTATATATATATTTAATATATTTAATAAATTTTTTATATATAAATTTAATTATTATAAAATTTTATTATATTTCATTTTTTTTTTAAAAATTTTTTATTATAATATATTTTAAAATTTTAAAATTTTTTATATATATTTTATAAAATTTTTTATTTAATTTTTAATAATTATATATAATTAATTTTTTTTATATCTATATATTTATATATTTTTTTTTTATTTTAAACTTTTTTTTTTTTTATATATATATTTATATTTTTTTTTAAAAAAAAAAAAAAATATTATATATATAAAAATTTTTAAATAAAAAATTATTTATATTATATAAATTTTTTTTATTTTTTATAATTTTTAAAAAATTTAATATATTAATAATTAAATATTTAAAAATATTTTAAATATATTTTTATATAAAAATAATAAATATAAAATTTTTTTTTTATTTATATAATACAAAA
>NC_051401.1:48580944-48586668 GCF_015228065.2 Penaeus monodon | reverse complement strand
TCTCTCACCTTCTCTCCCTCTCTCTATCAATTATCTCAATGGCTTGACGACGATTGGAGAGTAGCTCCAGGGATTAATTTGATTGTCATTGGTATTAATACTACTACTACGATGCAGCCAACAATACTCACGCTTTTGTTGTTCTTCATACTTGTGTTGTTATCATCATCAGAATTATTCCTGCTAAGCCTACTAGCGTTCGGCATCCTGTTATGATAGCTATTAGCATAGTCTCTTTCTCTTTCTCACTCTCTCCTCTCTCCTCTACTTACTTAATCTCCTCACTCGTCTCTTTGCTCATTCTCCCCTCTCATTCTCTCGCCTCCCCCTAATCCTCCCTCCCTCTCCTCCTCCTCTTCCTTCCCTCCCTCTCCTCCTCCTCTTCCTTTCCTCCCTCTCCTCCTCCTCTTCCTCCCTCCCTCTCCTCCTCTTCCTCCCTCCCTCTCCTCCTCCTCTTCCTCCCTCCCTCTCCTCCTTTTCCTCCCTCCCTCTCCTCCTCCTCTTCCTCCCTCCCTCTCCTCCTCCTCTTCCTCCCTCCCTCCTCCTCTTCTTCCCTCCCTCTCCTCCTCTTCTTCCTCCCTCCCTCTCCTCCTCTTCTTCCTCCTCTCTCTTCCCCTTTCCCTCTCCTCCTCCTACTTCTTGTCTTCTATCCGGTTCTCATCTATCCACACCAATCCACACAAATCCATCTCTCAATATGCTCTGGGTTTATGCATCTCTCTCCCATTCTCTCGGTCTTCTCTCTCCTTTCTTTCTAGCCCCGTCTCTCTCTCTCTCTCCTTCTTTCTCTTTCTCTCTTCCTCACCTTCTCCCTCCCTCTCTCCTCCCCCCCTCTCTCTCCCATCTCCCTCCGTCTCTTTCTCCTCCCCCCCACCTTCTCTCCTACCTTCGCCACAAAATTACCGCCGCCAGCATCCCTCCCTGTCTCCCTCCCTCCTTGTCTCCCTCCCTCGCTATCTCCCTGCACCTGACGCCACTGCAGACTCTGTCGTGACATTTCCTCTGCCATGACAAGGAAGATAACCTGCAGTGTATCACGGTTACCTGCAGTCATTTATTGACAACGCTTCAGCCGAAGGGAGGGGAGACTTGGCTATTTAAATATATATCTTGTTATCTCGTATTTTAGAAACGAAGGAGGTAGGGAGTGTCGAAGGAGTGGGGGGAGAGGGGTAGTATTATCAGGTGATGTTGTCTGAGAGAATGTTCTGTGAATCTGTAAGCGTGTGGTCGAGTTTTTGTGTATGTTTGGATGTTTGTTTTACGTGTGTGTGTGTGTGTGTGTGTGTGTGTGTGTGTGTGTGTGTGTGTGTGTGTGTGTGTGTGTGTGTGTGTTTAAAAAATAAATAACTAAAAAATAATCAAAAAAAAAATTTTAAAAATTTTTTTAAATTTTAAAAACCCAAAATTTTCCCAAATTTTTAAAGTTTAAACCCCCCTTTTTTTTTCCCCCAAAATTTTTCCATCTTCAAATTTTTTATTTTTTCTTTTTCTCTTTTTAAAAAACAAATAATTTGTTTTCATTTTTTTAAATTTTAAATTTGAATCAAAAAAATTTGGTCCCAAAAATTTTAGGTTTTTTTTTTTTTTTTTGTTTTTTTTTTTGGGGGGGGGTTTTTTTTGGGGTTTTGTTTTTAAAATATTTTTATTAATATCTATTTTATTAAAAAAATAAATAAAAAAATTATTTTTTTTTTTTTTTTTTTTTTTTTTTTTTTTTTTTTTTTTTTTTTTTTTATTAATATTTATATATATATTATATATATATATTTTATATATTATATATATTATATTATATATTTTAAAATAATTTATATATTTAATTAATATTATCATAATATTTATATATATTTCTATAAAAATTATATATTTAATATATATATTTTATATATAATTTATTATATTATTATATTATTTTAATATAATATATAATATTTATATATATTATATATATATTTTAATATATAAAAATTTAATTAAATTTTATTATTTATATATATTATCTTTAATATTTTATATATATTTATAGTTTTATTATATAAATATATAATTATTAACTTATAATATATATTATATAATATAAAAATTTATATATTATTTTTTATTTTAATAATTTTTATATATATTATATATTTAATATACAAATATCTTTTATATATATATTTTTTATATGTTTTATTTTAATTTTTTATTATATATATATAAATATATTATTTTTTTCTATATATTATATTTTTAATATATTAATATAATATAGTATATTTTTAAATAGAAAATTATTTATATCTATATTATATATAATTATTTAATTATTATATTTATTTATCTATATTTATTTTAAAATATATTATATATTTTTATCTTTTATTATTTCATATAAATATTTATATATATGATATATTTATATATATATTATATATATATATTAATTATATTATAAATTATATAATTTTTCAATTTATAATATATAATTTTATATATATATTATATTATTTTATATATATAATAAAATTTTATATATAATATATATATTTTATATATATATATATATATAATATATATATTTTTATTATATAATATAATAATATATATATATATTAAAATATATTATATATATATATTATTTATATATATATGTTTTTAATAATATTTTAATATATATAAAATTTCATTTTATATATATATATTTAAATATTATATAAATAATAAAATATATTATATATATATATATATATAATATATTATAGATATATATATTAATATTATTATATTTTATATATATATATATATTATATATATATTATTCATTCATTTAACGGTGGGTTCATGTCGGGCCGCGGGGTCACGCATGATACTCAAATTGCGTTTTCAGTTTGTGTCTTGGGTGGTACGGGTGGGTCCCCATTCCTTTCCACGGAGAGTCCCGGTTTTTCCCTTTTAGGTATCTTCTCTTTTTTTATCCGGGCTTGGACCAGCACTGACCGGGCTGGCTGGCCCCCATGGTAGCAGGCTAAAGGTAAGTTTTTTCCCCCGGGGAAAAAAACGCGGCGGTCGGTGACTCAAAACCCTCAACTCAGATTGCCGTCGTGCGTCTTGATCCGACCTCTAACATTCGCCACCGCGCTTGCGATCTGTGCTTCCCGTTTTTTTTGGGAATTTAGACGTGGTTTTTCCATTGCCTTCCGCCCGGTGTTTTTTTTTTTTTTTTTTTTTTTTTTTCTTCCCATCACCCTCTCTTTTCCCGCCTGATTGGGCTGACTTGGTCCCCCGTCCCAGGCGGCTCGAGGGGGAATTCCTTGCCCAAGGGAAAAAACGCGGATGATATATATATTATATTAAAATATATTATATATATAATAATATATATAAATTTATAATATATTGTAATATATATCCCCCCAATTATATATTATATATATATATATTATATATATACACAATAATATATATTTATATTTTTAATTTTTTTATATTATATATTATTATGATAAATTTTTATTATATTTTATTTTATTATTAATTATTTTGATATTTTTTATATATATTTAATTTATTATTTTTCTAATATTTTTTTATGATTATTTTTATTTTTTAAAATTATATATATCTTATTATTATAATTGTATATATATCTTATCTTTAAATTTTTCTAAAAATTTTATTTTATATATAAAATATATCTTTTTTATTTTTATATATATATTCATAATTATTTTTTATATATATATTATATCTTTTATATTTTTATTTCTATTCTTCTTCTTTTATTATTTTTAAATTTATTTTATTTGTTTTTATTTTATTTAAAATTTTAAAAATATTCTATTATTATTCTATTAATTTATTTCTTATCTTCTCTATATATTCTCTATACTTTTTTATTTATTTTCATATTATTTATTTTATATATATATTTATATCTTTTAAATCTTTATTTATTATATTTTTATATATTTTATATATTATATAATATATAATTTTCTCTCTTTTTTTTTTTAAAATCTAAAATATATATTCTATTATTAATATTATATTCTATATATATTCAATATATTTTATATTATTTTTCCATATATATTTATTTAAAAATTTATATATCATATTATATATATTATAAATTATTTATATAAATATTTTTAATTTATATATATATATATATTTATTTTTATATATATAATTAAAATATATAATATTTTATTTCTATACTATATTATATATATATATAATATATATTTCTATATATAATAATATATATATATTAATATTTATTATTTATATTATTTATTATAATATATATTATCTATATTTTATATATATAAAATTTATTATTATTATCCTTTAAAGGTTTTATTATTAAAATTTTCTTATATATTAATTTTATATATTATAATAATATATCATAATTATATTTAATATATATTATATTATTATTATATTTTATTTAAAATATATTTATATAAAATATTTTATTATATTTATATTATATTTATTTTATATATATTATATTTATATTTAAAATTTTATTTTCATATATATATATATATATATTTTATTTTATTTTATATTTTATATTTTTTTAAATTTCTTTTTTTATTATTTTTTATATTAATATATATATATATATAATATATATTATTTATTACAAAAAAGATTTTTATATATATTTTATATATATATAAATATATAATAATTTTTATTTTATAATATTTTATTTTATATTTATATTTATATATTATTATATAAATTTTTTCTATTTAAAATTTAATTTTTATTTTATTTTCTAATTTTTTTTTAATTTTATTAAATATATTCTATTTTTAATTTTTTTTATTATATATTTCGTTTTATATATTATATATAATAAATATTTTATATTATAAATTTTATATATATATATAATATATATATTTATATTATAGATAATTTTATTTTTCTATTATATAATATATATTATATTATAATAATATTTAATAATATTATATATATATATATATATATATTTTAAATTTTTATATAATATAATAATATATATATAATAATATATATATATATTAATATTATTTATATATATATATATTTATTATATTATATATATTTTATTAAAATATATAAATAATATTATATTTTAAAATATTATTATATATATATTTTTAATTTTAAAATATATTTTATTATATTATATATCTTATATTATATATATATTATTATTATAATATTATATTATATAATATCTAAAATATATATATATATATATATATTTATTTATTATATTTATATATATTTCTTAAAATTTTAATATATTCTAAATTTTAATATATATTTTTTATAATCTATTATTTTAAATTTATTATATATAAATTTTATATATTATTTAATATATTATATTTTTATATATAAATTTTTAAATTTTAAAATTAATATTATTATTATGTTTTTTGAAATTATATTTTATTAAATAAATATCGTAAATACAATTTAATAAAAAAAAAAAAAAAAAAAAAAATAATTTAAATTTCAAAAAATCTTAAATTATTATTAATTAATATAAATAATTTTATTTATATTTTTTTAATTATTTATTAATTATGTAAATTTTTAAATAAATAAATTATTATAAATAAATTTAAATTAATATTAATTATATATTATTTTAATTTATAAATAATATTAAAAAATATATTTTTTTTTTCAAAATTATATTTTTATGAAATAGAAATTTTTAAT
>NC_051401.1:48575960-48578344 GCF_015228065.2 Penaeus monodon | reverse complement strand
ACCCTTTTTTTGGTCTAGTATTTTTTCAGAAATTATATTTCCATTTTGTTTCGCCAATCCCTTTTTATTTTTTTTTTAGTCATCAAAATTCTGTTTTATCTATCATCTTTTATCTACTATCTGTCTGTCTAATAACTTTTTATTTGTTTTTTGTGTATATCTTCAAGCATCTGCCCATTTTTCTTATCCCTATCTTTTTATTTTTTATCTGTCAATCTCCCATTTCTGTACCGCTATCTGGCTATCTTATCATTAATAGTCACTCCATCGTTATAGCTTTCTATCTGGCTATCTCTATCACTATCAGTTTCCCCCTCTGTCATAGCTGTCATCGGCATCTTTCTTTATCTTCAGTCTTCTTTGTCTATAGCTGTCTATCTGGCTATACTATTTTTTTAAATTTTCCCCTTCTACACTAATGTTGCAACTAGCTTTTCATGACCATATATTACGCGCATATATAAGCGCCCTTTTGATTTTTGGGGACACCCCTGGTTTTATTTGGTTATTGGGAGTAGGTAAATTTTGGTGGGTTTCTTTTTAGCGGGGCTGGGTGTGCGGAGAGCGGAGAGAGAGAGAGAGGGGAGAGGGACGGAGAGAGAGAGAGAGAGAGAGAGGAGGAGAAAAAAGAGAGAAAAAAGAAAAAGAGAGAAAGAGAAAGAGAGAGAGAGAGAGGAGAGATGGGCACGAGGAGAAAAAAGCTATAAAATTATAAATATTAATATATATATAATATAAATATATATATAATAATAATATAATATATTAATATATATATATATACACATGACACACACACACACACACACACACAACACCACACAACACACACACCACACACACAACACACACACACACACACACATATAAAATTTTAATATATTTATTATATAAAAATTATATATAATATTGTGTGTGTGGTGTTGTGTGGTGTTGTGTGGTTGTGTGTGTGTGTTTGTTTTTGTGTGTGTGTGGTGTTGGTGTGGGATGTGAATTATATATTAAAAATATATTTATAATATATATAATATAATTATAAATATATATTATATATAATATATATTATAATAGTTTTTTTCCTCGGGCCCATCTCTCTCTCTCTTTCTCTTTCTTTTCTTTTTCTCTCTTTCTCTCTCTCTCTTCTCTCTTTCTCTCTCTCTCTCTCTCTCTTCTCTTCTCTCTCTTCTTCTCTCTCTCTCTTCTCGCTCTCCGCACACCCAGCCCGCTAAACAGGAACCGACCAAATCACCTACCCCTAATCCCAACTAAACACACAAGGGCTGTCCAAAAACAAGGAACGGCTTTAAAATGCAGCGTAAATCAGGTCATGAAATCTATTTGAACATTCAGTGTAGAAGGAATAAGACAGATAGTAGATATAGCCAGATAGACAGCTAAGAAGATGGAGAGACTGATATAGATAATAGAGATAGCCAGTAGACCTAAGACAGAGGGAGAGACTGAAGATAGATAGAGATAGCCCGATAGACAGCATAGCAGAGGAGTGACTAAGATAGATAGAATAGAATAGAAGGAAAGACAGAGGGGAGATGACGAAGATAATAAATAGATAGGATATGGGATGGACAGATAGCTAGAAGATATACACAAATAACAATACAGACGATAATAGAGACAGATAGATAAATAAAAGATAGTAGAAAAAACAGATGGAGTGCTAAAAAAAAAAATATACAAACAAAATGGAATTTAATGAATTATCGAAAAAAATACAGACCAATGTAAATGGAATAAGAATCAGGGGAACACGATGATATAGAAATGAGACAGACAGATAAGTATAAGATAAGATAAGATAAGATAAGATAAGTGTAAGATAAGATAAGTATAACAGGAAACGAAGGGTATAGACAAGTTGAGGGAGAAAGAGAGAATGTTAATGATAATGGTAATTGTAAAGATAATAAAGATAATAGATATAATAATGATAACAACGAGGAGAGATTACAGAATAATATTAACAGTGATAGAGTAATGACAACAATGATGATGATGATGATGATGATGATGATGATGATGATGATGATGATGATGATGATGATGATGATGATGATGATGATGATGATGATGATGATGATGGCGATGATGATGATGATGATGGCGATGATGATGATAATGATGATCATAATCTTAAAATAATGAAAATAACAATAACACCAACAAAACAACGATAACAATAATAATAAAAATAATAACAACAATAATAATAATAATGACAGCAAAGACAATACCACGAAATGGCACTGATATACTGCGAACAGAAAATGATATAAAAACAATGCAAATTTGCAGTGACGGTGATGATAATCATGTTGATGATCAATTCAATATCATTTTTCTGGGGGGAATGCAATAGACCTGCA
>NC_051401.1:48569795-48570860 GCF_015228065.2 Penaeus monodon | reverse complement strand
CTTTCTTTCTCTCACTTTCTCTCTCTCTCTTTCTCTCTCTCTCTCCCTTTGTTTCTCATTCCTAACCCGAATTACATGCGAAACAAAGAAACAAAGTCACAAAGTAATCGACAGAATACACAAACCGGTAACCTGCTCGTCATCAGAACAAAGACATATAAACTCATAAACAAAAAACAAAAAACAAAAAACAAAACAAAGCGGATCATGATATAATAATAATAATAATAAAAAAATCGGTCTTTACAGAATAAGAGAACAGACGTCTTTAGACTAACAATAAACACAAAACCAACGTATAAACTCACAAACAAATAAACCACAAAAAAAGGAAGACCATGATAATAAAAAGAAAGAAAAAATCAGAAACCAGAAGAAATGATGCCATGAAAATAACAATAAAAACTAATTTACATTTAATCAACTTCGAATGCCTTAATCTCTGAACTTGTGATTATCGATCTCTCAGAATTAATAATGAAAAGGTAATTATTCTAGAAAAAATATGTGATGTTTGTTATCTTTCCATAACATAATTGCAGAGGGATATATAATCACTCGCTGGCAACTGCCGGTGTTATTATTGTTATTATTGGCGTTTCTTCTGTTCCTGCTTTTGGTCATTTATTTTTCTCGTTTAATCTCTTTCCCTTATCGGTATATCTTATAAGAATAGGTAGTATTTACCGTTAGTGACAATATTTATGTTTTTATTTATCTTTTTTTTTGTATTCATTAATTTATTAATTTTTTCGTTTTAGTTACATCCCTCGTTGTCCTTTCGCTGACAAACAAAATGAACAAACAAACATTTTTTTTTTTTTTTTTTTTTTTTTTTTTTACTGCAACCTTTATTTATCTTTCTCAAAGGTTTTGTGCAATTATGCAACCTGCTTTTCCCTTCCCTTGTTGCTGTGTATTATACATGTTTTTTCTTCCCCTTCCCTCTCCCTCCCTCCCTCCTTCCCTCTCTCCCTTCCTCCCTCCCTCCCTCTCTCCCTCCCTCCCTCTCTCCTTCCTCCCTCCCTCCCTCCCCCCTCTCTCCCTCCCTCCCCCGTCTCTCCT
>NC_051401.1:48554795-48557295 GCF_015228065.2 Penaeus monodon | reverse complement strand
CATACAGTACAAATAAAATTATTGTGTTTTCCATCATCTTTTGGGTTCTATACATTATAAGCAATGAAAAGGATCAAGCCTGCTTATTGATGGGGATAGATTCTTCACTGTAGGTCACAGAATTTCACTAAATTAGCTTTTAAAAGTGATAACATTCTAAATATTCGGTATTTTGGAGGTTTAGCTAGCACTCTGTCATTCTCCACAGGGTGTTAGAAATGACATGTGACCCTTAACACTGTTTTTTTCTCTTTATACATGCAAATACATGCATTGTCACTGACTAAACCTAGCCCTTCTACCATGCAAATTGATCTGAGTCGGGCAGAATTTTCTGGTATCTCCAAGAGACGTCTCTTAGCCAACGGTAAATAGCCAAGAAAGTTGGTGTTTCCAAAACGTCAGAAATGCTTGTATATATGGTTAAACATGACTTCTTAAAGACATCCAAGCAACAGGCTAAGGAACTGAAGCTTTATGGTGTCGAGTGTAAGTTACATGAGATAGGATACCCTGCATGCAGAATAATTAAGGCACCGAGACTAACCGTGAGGAAAAAAATGACTGGCCTGGGAAAGGCTCTCGAGGATTGGACACCGGATGATTGAGAAAAGGTAAATCTCACTTAAATCTTCCTTTTTTTACTACGTTTTCTATGTGATTCAAATAATAATTTTAGTGAAATATATATGCATACATGGAAACATATATGTTAGTTACAAAATATTACATCTGGTATGATGTTTTGTTGAAAAGTGTGATTAGAAAAAGGTCACGCTGGAGATGGAGTTAAAGCTGGTTTTATTTGAATATTCCAGTCATCTCGTAACTTTTCTTGTTATTTTTATTTTCAAATTCGTTTCTCTGGTGAGTCTGCGACAGATATACTGATGGGCAGACGAAACTTTTAGAAGAACCAGCTGAGAGAAGGACCAACCTGACTGCCAGGGAGCACTGATAAAATTCCCTACCAAGGTAATGTTGTGGTTTGTATGTCTCTGCCATGGGTACTGGAAGATCAGATTGGAAAGGTGATCTAAATCAAGTTGGAAATCGTGACGTCAATAGGCGTCTTCTGTCCCAACTTCGTCAGTGGTTCCCAGATAATGACTGCATTTTCATGCATGATGGAGCTCCCTGCCACACAGCCAAAAATGTTAAAACTCATTTGGATAATTATGGTAATAGAGTGCTTGACTGGCCAGGATTTAAATCCCATAGTATATTTATTGAAAGACATAAAAAATCAGATAAGCCAAGTGGAATGTACTAACAGAGTTGAGCTAACTGAACGATTGAATAGGGCATGGTACAGAACCCCAGAAATCAGGGAAAAGGCTTGAAAGTACACTCGAGGCATGCCAAGACGTGTTGCTGCAGTGCTTAAGGCTAAGCGTGAATATTCCGGTTAATAATATAACGTCTTTAATAATGTAGGTAAATAAAATAAGAAAATGATAAGTTTACATTCATTTTGGGATACATATCCTACCAAGAATGGCTGAAACCGCCGGTGGGTGGTCTCAATAATTATGCCAGTGCTGTGCATATATACATTTATACATAACAGAAAAGCAAGTACAAGTATGAAATAAATGGATGAAGAGAAAGGAGAGTAAATAAAACGCTGCGAGAATGTACTTGAGCAAAAACAGGAGAACAAAGGTAACTAAACATTAGCTTTATGAACATAAGACAATGTTCTGCCTTACTTTTCTCATTTAACAAGTTGTTTGTCTGAGAGCTCTTTATGTCGAGATGAACGAAATCAATTTTTCTTTCAGATTATCTGATTTATTTATTATCTTTCTCTCTCTTTCTCCTCCTCCTCCCTCCCTCCTCTCTCTCCTCTCCCCCCTCCCTCCCTCTCCTCCTCCCTCTACCTCTCTATATCTCTCCTCCCCTTCCTCTCTTTCTCTCTCCTCCCCCTCCCCCCAATCTTCTCCCACTCCCAACCCACTCTCTCTTTCTCCGTCTTTCTCTCTCTTTCTCCTCCCTCTCTTACCATCTCTTCGCAAAACAGATTCCCTAATAAATCTTTCCCAGCTGAAATTGAGCAAAATGCCGAGGCAAAAGTGCTTGACTAAATTGCTTCCTGTTTCAGTCATCAACAATGCAATTCCTAAATCCGTTGATTTGGTTATTATCAATGGCCTCTCTCTCTCCCTCTCTCTCTCTCTCTCTCTCTCTCTCTCTCTCTCTCTCTCTCTCTCTCTCTCTCTCTCTCTCTCTCTCTCTCTCTCTTTCTTTCTCTTTCTTTCTCTTTCTTTCTCTTTCTTTCTCTTTCTTTCTCTTTCTTTCTCTTTCGCTTTCTCTCTCTCTCGCTTTCTCTCTCTCTCGCTCTCTCTCTCGCTCTCTCTCTCTTTCTCCCTCCCTCTCTATCTCTCTCTTTATCTATTTATTCATTTACGTGTTTATTTTTGCATCTTCATTTTCGCTGTTTATTTATATTGTTTTTACTTATTTTTTTCTATTTTTCTTCTGCGTAGTTTATTTCATC
>NC_051401.1:48542295-48547295 GCF_015228065.2 Penaeus monodon | reverse complement strand
ACAGACAGACAGACAGACATCGTTTACACAGATAATCCATATTGAAATATTTTTCAATATGGATTCTGCCATATGAACTTTTTAGATCAATGGAATGCTAGTGGGCACTTCTTGATTTGTATTTTATAACATATTCAGCTAACAAAACAAAAAAAAAATAAATAAATAAATAAATAAATAATAACAATAATAATAATAATAATAATAATAATAATAATAATAATAATAATAATAATAATAATAATAAAATTAGACCACGATTCTTGATTCGTAAGCCACACTGCTGAATTATTAATGCAAAATATGCTATGTTAAGATAAAAAAATAAGACTGTTGTACATACTAGCGTAAATAAACGTCATAGTAAATGTGTTTAAATACAAAATTTATAACACAAAAAAAGCACGTGGGAGTCACCCGAGTGTCACCTTCTTCCGCATTTTCAACGAAACGCAAGTCAATACCATGATTATGGTAATAACAATAAAAAATGACAATGATAATGATAATAACAATGATAATAACAACGGTAAGATTTTATTGGTATCTCTACTGTTATGCTTGAGACTATTGCTATTAATACCTACTATTAATAAAATAATAGGGATATCAGTGATAGTAAAAATCATACTAACAACAGCGGTTATCAATATGACGATAACTAAATCATTTAACCAGTGATGAAATCAGTGAGTAATATGATAATATTCTTATAATATTACTAAAATAATTATTACTTCTACCTTTAATACCATCAACATGATTACCATTGCTGTCAATACCGGCATATCATTCGTCACTCTCATAATCTGCACCCCTGGTAGCATGAGACTGTGTTTGAAGTACATTTGTAGCTAATGCAGGACGGCAGTACAGTGAATCGTACCATAGTTGTTTTTTTTAATTACCGTTAATAATGTAAACCAATGCTGATTGATATATATTCCTCATAGTTTAAAATATTGTTCAATAGATTGATTTTTTTTTTTTTTTTTGTCTTTCATTTTTATATAAAACAACAATCATATGGATGATTATGTGAACTCTGATTATATCTACTGGTTAATCCCTCTTTTTAGTACGTGTGATATAAAAAGTACTTTTGTCCGCAATTTACTAATAGTTCATTCCCTGTTTTTTCTTTATTTTTATGTTATTTTGTAGTGTTTTTTTGTAGTGTTTCTTCCTAATCCCGACAATGTCTCTAATATTCTGTGCATTCTGTTCTTAATCCCAGGAATTGCAATGATATTTTGTACCCTTGCATAAATTCAAGGAAAAAAAAATATATATATATTCGCACGTACATACATGCACACACACACACACACACACACACACACACACACACACACACACACACACACACACACACACACACACACACACACACACACACACACACACACACACACACACACACATATATATATATAAATATATAATATATATATATATATATATATATATATATATATATATATACATAAATAGATAGATAGATAGATAGATAGATAGATAGATAGATAGATAGATAGATAGATAGATAGATAGATAGATAGATAGATAGATAGATAGACATCCTAGGAATCCAAGGAATTTTAAACATAACAGAAGGATACAGACACAGGGATGATACTTCATACTACCCTTCCCCCCTCCTTCTCCCCCCTCCTCTCCACTAACCCCCAACTCCTCCCCCTCCTCCTCCTCGACCTGCTCCTTCCCCCCTCCCTTGCCCCCACCTCCTTCTTACCCTCTTCCCAGCTTTATCCCGCCGCCTTCCTCCTCCCCAACACTCTACTCTGCTTCCTCCTCCCTCCCCCTTCCCCCCTACCCCCTCTCACCCTCTTCCCAACCCTCCTCCTCCCCTCCCTCTAACCCTCTTCCCAACCCTCCCCTTCCCCACCTCCTTGTCCCTCTCCTCCTAATCCTTCCCTCCCCCTCCTCCTTGCCCCTCCCTCCCCTCCCTCTCACCCTCTTCCCAATCCTCCCCCTCCCCCTCCTCCTTCCCCCCTCCTCCCCCGTCTTCTCAAGGATGTCTCCACTATCAGTCAAACTAAATCTCTAATATCCTTAGAGAAGCTTCTGGAGCAATAAGACGAGAGAGAGAGAGAGTTCCTTCGATCAGCTGGATCTTCCGCTAGATTCCTTTTTTTTTCTCTCTTCTCTTCTCGTTCTCTCTCTCTTTTTCTGTCTCTCTGTCTATTTGTTTCTTTGTATGTGTGTCTGTGTGTCTGTGTCTGTGTCTGTGTCTGTCTCTCTCTCTGTCTCTCTGTCTCTCTCTCTCTCTCTCTCTCTCTCTCTCACTCTCTCTCTCTCTCTCTCTCTCTCTCTCTCATCTCATCTCACTCACTCACTCACTCACTCACTCTCTCTCTTCTTGTTCTTTTTTTTATCTTTTCCTTTTCTCTCTCTTTTCTCTAATCTTCTATCTTCTATTTTTCTTATCCTTTCTATTTTCTATTTCCTCTTATCTCATTTATCTCCTCTTTTCTGTCATCTTAGTTATTTTGTGTTTTGCCTTTTCACTCTTTTCTTGTCTTTTATTTATCTTTTTTTTCGATCTTCCTGTATTTTTTCTTCTATTATCTCTTTTCCCTCTGATTTCTTTCGTTCATCCAATTTTCTCGCCCTTCCCTTTTATTTTCTCTTCTATATTTCCGCTATTTCCTCCTTTTTTTCTGTCCCTTTTCCTTCTGTTTCTTTTTCTCCATCTCTTTACTTTCATTTTTCTTCGTACCCTTTCTCTTGTACCTCACTTGTCTCTTTTTGTTGTTGTTGTTGTTTTCTCACTTATTTCTCTCTCTTCTCCTTTATTTTTACTCTCTCACTTCCAATAACAGACGATAATAAAGATAATGATAAGATGATAATGATGACATAAATATAAAACAAAGGAAATACATGCATATCCACATAAAGAAACTTACACACACGGACACATACGCAGATATATACAGCCATGCATATCCACAAACATAAGAACATACGGACATAAACAAACCCACACACACAGACACACAGCCATACACTCTCCCCCCCCCCCCTCCCATAAATAAACGTATAGAGACACAGGCACACGACAAACACGGAGATATACACAGCCACACAGATAGACACATACACAGCCACACAGATAGACACATACAGACACAGACCCATAAAACACACACACACACATACATACACGCAGCCAATCACAGTCGCCTTGGATCTCAATCTATTAACCTCATTATATTTGATACGATTACTTTTACTTAGTCAATGACGTATCGATATTTCGTATTACCTGTAAGGTTACTTTCATTATTACAGAGCAATGTCTTCATTTGTAGCAATGTCATAATATTATAGGGATAGTATATGTCAGCACTGTGCTTGGGGATAGAGTGTGTTTGTTATTGTTTTTGCGGTGTATTAAATGTGAAGATGTGATGACAATTTTATTTGTATTATGGATATTCTCAAGGTAAGAAATGTTATGTGCATTTTGAATGGGTGTTTTCTCTTCATTTTTTTTTCTCTTATATTCCTTCTGTTTCTCTCTCTCTCTCTCTCTCTCTCTCTCTCTCACTCACTCACTCACTCACTCACTCACTCACTCACTCACTCACTCTCTCTCTCTCTCTCTCTCTCGCTCTCGCTCTCTCTCTCCATCTTCATCTATCTATCTTTCTCTTCTGCTTTTTTTGGATAGGGGGGGGGCTGTGACGTCACACATAAGCCATCTACCTTCCATAAAGCTAATCAGACAGACATTGCCTCCAGAATTACATTGATCACCCACAGGAAGGCACAAACGTCCATCTTATATCACATTATTAATCCCACGCATATTCCAAGTTTTCTCAAGAGGTAATACTGATCCTAGCAACTTATCTTCGTCGTCTTTGCATACGATCTATGTAGAGTATCATTCTCATGTAAAATTGATCGCACGCTAAAGCTGTCAAAAACATTCTAGAGTCACCTGGGTTTGCCCTGTCAAGTCTACACATAATGTGCTTAACGTGAGATATATATATATATATATATATATATATATATATATATATATATATATATATATATATATATATATATATATATATATTTTTTTTTTTTTTTTTTTTTTTTTTTTTTTTTTTTTTTTTTTTTTTTTTTTTTTTTTTTTTTTTGGTAGGTTCATGGTTGAGCCGCCGTGGTCACAGCATGATACTTAATTGTAGTTTTCATGCTGTGATGCTCTTGGAGTGAGTACGTGGTAGGGTCCCCAGTTCCTTTCCACGGAGAGTGCCGGTGTTACCTTTTTAGGTAATCATTCTCTCTATTTATCCGGGCTTGGGACCAGCACTGACTTGGGCTGGCTTGGCCACCCAGTGGCTAGGTAGGCAGTCGAGGTGAAATTTCTTGCCCAAGGGAACAAGGCGCCGGCCGGTGACTCGAACCCTCGAACTCAGATTGCCGTCGTGACAGTCCTGAGTCCGATGCTCTAACCACTCGGTCACCGAGGCCATTACTCCATCATTACCATACAATAAAAGGAGACAAGACATCTTGGTCGTCTACCTTATGTATATAATATATATATATATATATATATATATATATATATATATATATATATATATATATATATATATGTATATATATACATATATATACATATATATTAGTGTATATGTGTGTGTATGTTTATAAATATAAATATATAAATATATATATATACATATATATATCTTCTTCTTTTAACGGTAGGTTCATGTCTGAGCCGCCGTGGTCACAGCATGATACTTAATTGTAGTTTTTCATGTTGTGATGCTCTTGGAGTGAGTACGTGGTAGGGTCCCCAGTTCCTTTCCACGGAGAGTGCCGGTGGTACCTATTTAGGTAATCATTCTCTCTATTTATCCGGGCTTGGGCACTTGACTTGGGCTGGCTTTTGGCCACCCAGTGGCTAGGTAGGCAATCAAGGTGAAGTTCTTTGCCCAAGGGAACAACGTGGCGGTCGGTGACTT
>NC_051401.1:48514795-48517295 GCF_015228065.2 Penaeus monodon | reverse complement strand
AATGACGATGATAATAATGATAATAATGATAAAAATAATAGTAATGATAATGATAATAGGAATAATAATGATAATGTTAATATTTTAGATATCTATCCTCAGTACTGGTTTTTTATCATTGCTTATTTTGTCATTATGGTCCAAATTATTGTTGTAATTATTTGGATAGGCCTTAATCATAGTACTGTTACCATTAGCATAATCATATGTAGTAAGAGTGTAATTCTCATTATCATTTCATCCTTTCATTATGGAAAGTGACAATTTTTTATATCATAATTAGCATTCATTAATATCATTAATATCATTCCATTAAAACTTGCAATATATATATGCATCGTCCACTTGAATTATCCAAAGAATAATTTCGCTTTTGGTACACCTGTTTGGCACGTAATTTGGTACGTAACAAGGTGTTGATTAATTGGTTCGTGTTTACAGGTGTGTATGGCATGAATAATTTACTCACGGGTGAATTCAAGTCGTTTTATTACTCTTCTTTTACTCTTCCTCTTCTCCCATCCTCATTCATTCGTTTGCCTTGTCTTCTCTTCTCTTTCTGTGTTTCTCTGTCTGGCTGGCTGGCTGTCTTATATTCTCTGTCTGTCTCGATATGTCTCTACCTGTCTTTTCCTCTCTCTCTTTATCTATCTATTTATTTCTCTCTTTTCTCTCTCTTTCTCTCTCTCTCTTTCTCT
Organism: Penaeus monodon; assembly: GCF_015228065.2. Taxonomy (NCBI): domain Eukaryota; kingdom Metazoa; phylum Arthropoda; class Malacostraca; order Decapoda; family Penaeidae; genus Penaeus; species Penaeus monodon. The sequence goes on along the minus strand of NC_051401.1, from coordinate 48,516,597 downwards.
CTCTCTCTCTCTCTCTCTCTCTCTCTCTCTCTCTCTCTTCCTCTCTCTCTCTCTCAGAAACTCTTCCTCCTCCTCTCCTCTCTTCCTCACGCTCATTCCTCACAAACCCCTCTAATCCCTCCTCCCCTCCCTCACCCCTTCCCCTCCCCATATAGGTTCACAAACCCCTCCCTCCCTCCCTCCCATACAGCTTCACCCCTCCCTCCTCCCTCCCTCCCTCCCCATACAGCTTCACCCTCCCTCCTCCCCCTCCCTCCCCATACATCTTCCCCCCTCTCTCCCTCCCTCCCTCCCCGTACAGCTTCACCCCCCTTCCCCCCAACCCACAGTCACTCACCTCTTTCATTTTCCTCCCGCTAAGTGAATCGTTATTCTCTCCGTTGCAATCACCCCATTCTCTTCCGTCAACGAGATCATGTTTTTCTTCCCTTTTTGCTTGTTCTTTCTTTTATTTGTTTCCCCTCTCTTCCTGCCTTTCTCTTCCTATCTTCCTCTTTTCTTGCCTTGTTTAAATTCCTTCGTTTGTTTCTCATTATGTTTTTTTTTCTTCTTCTTCTTCTTCCTGCATCCTTCTCACCTTTTTTCCCATTTTTTTCTTCTTCCACGTTCTTTTTTTTTCTTACTCTCTCCTTCTCTATTTATTTTCTTTTTTTTCTCTCTCTCTAATTTACCTTAAAAGTATTTCTACAGTACTTCTTACTCTTTCTCCTTTTCTTCCATTTTCAATCACCCCTTCTTTTCATCCTTTCGCATTCCCCTCCTCTCCCCCATCCATTCTATTTATCACCCTTTCGACTTCTTTTTCATATTTCTTTCTATTCTCCACCTCCCCCTTCAATTTCTCACCCTTTCGACTCCCCTCTCTTTCTCTCTGCTCCCCCCCCTTCTACTTCTCACCCTTTCGAATTACCTCTCTTTCTCTCTACCTTTTTTCCTTCCCATTCCCCTCCCCACCTTCTAGTCGTCACCTTTCCTCTCCCCTTTCCTTCCCCCTCTCCCTCCCCCCCCTTCCCCTCCTTACTACTCGAGTGTCTGGCATGATTACTACCAGGAGATAATGGCTTGGAAAGACAAATATCTGAAGACACGTTGGAAGCAGCCCCCTCCCCCCCCCTCCACTCCACTCCACTCCCCCTACCCTTCACTCGCTCTCTCTCTATTTGTCTCCCTCTTTCTCTTCTTTTCAGTATTTTCCCTTTTCTGTCTGTCTGTCTGTCTGTCTGTCTGTCTGCCAGTCTTGTCTGTCTGTTTGTCTTTCTGTCTGTGGCTGTCTCTGCCTCTGTCTCTCTCTCTCTCTCTCTCACTCTCTCTCTCTCTCTCTCTCTCTCTCTCTCTCTCTCTCTCTCTCCTCTATCTTCATCTATCTATTTCTTCTACCTATCTATATCTCTCTCTCCTGCCTCCCTACCTCCTACCTCTTTATCTACTCATCTATCTACATCATACTATCATAACTATAATAACCACACTGCCTACCTACTACGATCTCATCCATTCTATCTATCTCTACTCTATTTACTCATCTTCTCTATCTACCTACTACGCTCTTTATCTATTTATCTCTATTTATCTATCCATCGAGAGAGTAGACAGAAAGTGAGAGAATGAGATAAGAGAGAACATAACAGAGAGTAGACAAAGTGTGAAAAAGAAGAGAAAGAGGAGAGAGAGAGAAGAGAGTAGAGAGAGAGGCGAGAGAGTAGAAGAGAGAGAGAGAGAAGTGAGAAAGAGACTCTAACATTTACAACGAAATGGAACGCTCATCTGTTGTTTTCTTCTTTTTTTTTTTCCCCCCCCCCTTT
>NC_051401.1:48495253-48505253 GCF_015228065.2 Penaeus monodon | reverse complement strand
CTCTGCCTCCCTCTCTCCTTCCATCCTCCACTCTGCCCTCCCTCTAGTCTTCCTTCCATACTTGCCTCTGACCTCTCCTCTCTCTCCTTCCATCCTTCCTGCTCTGCCTCCTCTCTCCTATCCATCTCCACCTCTAGCCCCTCCCTCTCTCCTTCCATTCTCTACTCTGCCTGTCTCTCTCTCCTTCCATCCCCTCCCATGCGCTAGGGGGGAATACCCTGATAAGAAACATGCTCGATTTGCACACCCCCATGGGGATGTCGTCCAACCAATGCACCCCTCTTTGCTTTAAGGCCTCTCTTCCTGCAACGCACCGTATTCCTCTTCCCTCCGGCGTCGCTATGGAGTCGCAATCGCCAACGGTAAACAGGTATGTTTGATCTATACCCCAATACTGTCATGAAAGTCGCATGGAGACAGAGTTTGTGTCCCACATTGTTAAGATCCTTTAAGAGTTACGAAGGAGTGCAGTTTATAACAGTATGTCGTGGATCTTAGAATCGTCGAACATTTTGATAATAGCCTTGCATGGCAGTGATGCAAGAACCGGATGTAACGTTTGGCAGCATTTGGCATTCAACACCTCCTCTATCGTCTAACTCCAACTTTATACATAACAGTACATTGAATAATTTATTCCCCCCCCGTGTAATGTTGTGTTCTTATCTAAATCATGATTTTACTGATTACACAATTTCTTGCTATATATACACGTCTGCTTGTTGCATTACGAAGCCCACATACATGTTAAAACGGCTTGTTACACTGATCATTCATTGATATTCAGATCCAAAGGAATATCTGCCTTATCTTTAAGCTTCCCTTTTACTCTCTTATATCAAGTATGGCTGAAGCTGAAATAAAAGAATATTGTTATTATCATTAGTTTTATTCCATCCACTCCCCTTCCCTCTTGCCTCCACGCCCTATCCCATCTTCCCACCCTTCTCCTCTCCCCCTTCGCATCTTTCCTCTTTCCACCCTCTCCTCCATCTCCCCCACGCATTTTCCTCCCCCCCCCGCATCTTCCCCTTCCACCCTCTCCCATCTCCCCCTTTCCTCTCCCTTCCTATATGGCAACGCCGGCGGCGTTCGTTTTAGTTTTCTCTCCAAATGCTTGCCGACCATGTCTAAACCCTGTCAATCCACCACAACCTTATTGGGTTCCAAGGACACATGCCTGCCCACGATGAAATTGGATTTGACATTGCTTGGCTTTTTTCCACCACCGTCCTCATGCTGGAGAAGGGGATTGAGTACGAACGGGGGGGGGGGAGCCGTCGCCGGCTCCTGGGATGAGGGTGTCTAATAGGGAAAAGGGTCCCACCGTCCACCCCCCCCCCAGTGAATGAAGAAAGGGGTCCGCCCCGGTTGGAACGGGAGTTAAAAGGAAGACGCCGGACCGTGAATGAAGGAAAGGGCCGGGTTACCTGTGAGGGAGCCTTAAAAGGAAAGAGGTGAGGGGACCCGTGAATGAAGAGAAAGGCCGCCGGTGAGGGTGAGTTCCTAAAAGCGAAAGAGGGCAGTGAATGAAGAAAGGCCCCCGGGTGAGGGATGTGTAAAAGAAGAGCCGGAGTGAACCTGCAGAAAGGGGGTCGGGCGTGAGGGAGTCGAAAAGGAAGAGGGAGTGAATGAAAAAGGGGCCGTGCCTTGAGGGAGTTATAAAAGGAAGAGGGAACACCGGTGAATGAAACCCCCAGAAAAGGGGGGAGGGAGTTAAAAGGAAGAGGGAGTGAATGAAGAAAGGGGGTGAGGGAGTTAAAAGGAAGAGGGAGTGAATGAAGAAAGGGGCCCCTCCCCGCGGTGAGGGGAGTTAAAAGCGAACGAGGGAGTGAAGAAGAAGGACACAGGGGGTGAAGGGAGTCGCCCCCCCACAAAGGAACGCGGGACCCCGGGTTTCATCCCCTTGACGTGAATGAACGAAAGGGCGGTGACGGAGTTAATTTAAGGACAGAGGGATCCCAGTGAATGAAGAATCACCCGCGGGGTGAGGGAAGGTAAAAGGAAGAGGTGAGCGTGAATGAAGGAAACGGGGGTGAGGGAGTTAAAAGGAAGAGGGAGTGAATGAAGAACGCAGCGGGGTGAGCCGGGAGCTTTAACCAAGACGAGCGGACTTGTGCAATGAAGAAAGGGACTGAAAATCAGAAGAAAGATATAGTGGGGATGCCACAGGGGTTTAAAACCTACCCCGTAGAGGGAGTGAATGAAGAAAGAGAATGAGAAAGGGAGTGAATAAGAGGAAGAGAAAGAGAATACATGAATTTGACTTTGCTAATCTCCACCCATGTCTTATGCTGGAGAAAAGAAGAGAATGGGGAAAGAGCGGAGAGGCCATGAGCGCAGTTACAAATCCGGAAGACAGGGCCCCCAGGCCGCCCATGAAGAAAGGAGAAAGGAAGAGGCGGACCTGACCGAGAGAGAGAGACGAGAGACGAGAGAGAGAGAGGAGAGAACAGCGAGAGACCGACCGCCCCCCCCGACGACCCACGGAGAGAGCATCGACCCCCCCTTGAGAGAGAGATTTGAGACGAGCAGAGAGATAGAGAGAGAGAGAGGAGAGAGAGACAGAGGAGTAGACGACAGCCAGAGAGAGCACCCAGACAGAGAGAGGAGAGAGAGAGAGACGCGAGAGATGAGAGGACCCGAGATCGAGACTCCGGGGGAGCAGAGGGAGAGAGCCGCCCCTCCCCCGACGCCAGACCCCCGCCAGAGCAGAGACCCGACCCCCCGAAGACGCCACCCCCCCCTCGCCGCATTTCTTTTTCGCGGGAGAGGCCCGACCCGCCCTCCCGACTCCGTTGGATGAGTTAGGAGAGGAGCATGAGTCCCCGCATTGACCCGCGAGACCCGCGAGACCCCCGAGAGAGACGAACCCCCCCCCGAGGGGGAGGCCCGAGCCAGAGGACAGACGGAGGAAGGCCGAGAGAGAGACCCCGAGGAGACCGACCGGGAGGGAGAGAGAGAGAGGAGAGAGACGAGGAGAGAGAGAGAGAGATGCAGAAAAGACAAGAGACCGGACCCCGAGAGACACCCCACAGCAGTGAGTTCTGAGATCCCCAGTCCGAGAGGACGAGGGAGCAAGGCCCCACCCGAGAGACATAGAGAGAGAGCCAAAGGAAAGAGAGAATACCGAAAGGAAGGAAAAAAACAACAAACCGAGAACCCCCCACCCCCCCCCCCGGCCCGCGGTAACAAGGCAAAACGACTCATCAAAAATCCTCCCCCCTCTTTTTTTCTCTCTCTTCCCTCCTTCTTCTCCAGACTCTCTCTCGCGAACGAGAGGAGACCGGAGGGGGAGACGAACGACGAGAGCAGCCGACCCCGACTGAGGTCCCGAGACCGCCGCCCCGCGAGAGAGGAGAGGAGACCGAGAGACCCCGCCCCGGCGCACGACCCGCCCTGACGAGCCACCCAGAGAGACCCGCAGGCCGAGAGGACCGAGAACACGAGACAATCGGAGAAGCCAGGAGCCGAGAGAGAGACGAGAGAAGAAAGAAAGAAACGAAAGACAAAAGCGGAGAAAAAGAACAGAAAGAGACCGAAATAAGCACGTGCACCCCGCCCTGAGTGACTATCCCGAGAGAGAGAGGCGAGAGATGAGATGAGAGATCGACCCCGACGGAGAGAGCCCCAGAGACCACCGACGAGACGATGAGAGAGACGATGAGATTTTTTGTTATCGCCCAGACACAGACGACGGAGACGGATACACACCGCAGCACGTGAGCCGAGCTAGCCCGACCCGTATTCGAGACCGATGATCCCCCCGGAGACGTCCCCGACCAGAGTGAGAGGGAAGCTCTTGTACCGAGAAGACCGAGTAGAGAGATGAGAGAGACCGACGCCCCGCAGCCAGAGATCCGAAGGTCGCGAGCCGCCCTGACCCACCCCTTCTCCGTTTTTTCCCCCCCACCCCACCCCCCACCCCGCCCACGCCACAGCACCCGACCCCAGCCCACCCCCCCGCCCCACCCCGCCTCCCCGCAGCCCCCGCACCGCGCACGTAGACCCCCCACCACGCACCGACAGACCCGCACGCGCTCCCCCGCCGCACCCCCCTCGTCCCCGACTGACGACCGGAGCCAGAGAGCACCCGCAGAGAGAGCATGCCACCCCCTTTTTTTGCCTGACCCTGGACGGACCTCCGAGTGACGACTCCCCGACCCCCCCCCTGACCCCCGACCCCCCCCCCGCCTCCCGAGAGTTAGAGACCGACGCCGAGAGACTGTCGACGCCCCCCGAGACCCCCCCGAGATCCAGAGAGAGCCCCCCCGGCAGCGAGACGAGCTGAGAGCCCCTCCGACCCCGACCAGAGCGAGCCGCAGCCCCGCGCAGCCGACCGGCCCCCAGACGACGCGACCCCCGACCCTCCCCGAGAACGGGCCCACGACCCCCCCCCGCAGCCGCCCGAACGACCGACCCGCCCCCCCACCCCCCGCGAGCACCGGGCGACGAGACCCCCGACCCGACCCCCACGCCTAGCCCCGGCCGCGCACCTGCCCCCCCGGGAGATAGAGCTCCCCTCGACGAGCCCCCCTCCCCCCCCGAGCTGCACCCCGCCCGCCGACGTGTCCCGAGACAGACCCCCCTGAGAGCATCCCGACGAGAGCGCCCCGCTCCCGACGGCGACCCGAAGACGGCCCCCGAGCCCGACGACCGAGCCACGCCCGGATGTTGATCCTGTAGTTCTCACCTTTGTCCCGAGTTTTTCGCAGAGAGAGAAAGTAAAGCCCCGACCCCCTCCAACGAGCAGACCCGACTGCGGATAAGAAGTAAGGAACAAAGACGAGAGAGGCGACCCGGTGAGCCTCTTTAGAGGATTCTGAGATTGATGAGAGAGTAGAGGAGCCTGAGACGACGAGAGAGATACAGAGAGAGGTTGTTTGTTCACCCTCTGCTTTCGATGAGAGCGAGGAGAGAAATAAAAAAAATTAAGACTAGAAGAGTTTGAAAAAAAACAAAACAATTCAAAACACCAAAAAAACCAGAGGGAGGGTTGGTAATTGTTGGTCAGGTTGGGGTTTAACTAAGCGCACCCAACCCCACGACCTCACCAAAAGAAGATAACAAGGAGGCACGATGGCTAGCTCTAAGAGTGAGGAGAGACGAGAGCAAGAGAGAAAGAAACGAGGCATGAAGAGAGAAGAAAGAGAGAGAAGAGAGGAGCCCGAGAGACGACGACGAGAGAACCCGAGTGAAGACGGAAGCCGACGATACCGCGACCCCGGCGAGAGCCGACCCCCCGACCGAGAAGGACCGGACTCTTTTACGATTCCACACTGGACACCCCGACCAGCGCCCCGAACCGACGAGAGGAGCTAGGAAGGGACCGAAGAGAGGAGGGGACGATCTGTTTCTGACCGAGCCATGAGAGAGCGAGCCGAGACCGAGAGAGCATTGACGACGACCGAGATGCAGAGAGACCGAGGTAGAGACCGAGAGAGGAGGATGATGAGAGAGGAGATTCACTGAGAGACCCGAGCGAGACCCTGAGATGCCGGACTCGCGAGAGAGAGGAGGGAGAGAGAGGAGAGGGGATGAACCGGAGAGGACGAGAGAGACCGAGAAGAGGGAGGAGGAGACTGAGCGAGAGGGAGAGAGAGAGAGCCGAGAGAGAGAGAGCGGGAGAGAGAGAGATGAGAGAGGAGAAAGAAAAAAAAGAAAGAAAGAAAGAAAGAAGAGAGTAGAGGAGAGAGAGACACGACGTGAGTTGAGAGAGAGAGCAGAGGAGAGACAGAGGAAAGAAAAGACCAAGAGAGACTAGGAAGAAGAAAAAAACCAAGAACTTTTTCTTCTGAGGAATTCAAGGCAAAAGATCTCAAAAGAAACAAGATTTTGAGATGAGAGAGAGAGGAGAAAGAGAGAGAGAGAGAGAGACGAGCAGAGACGAGACCGCGAGATGAGAGAATCGAGATGACGAGGAGAGAGAGACGGAGAGACTGATGATGATTGAGACCGATGAAGACTGAGAGCCGATTGAGAGTAGGAGGGAGTTTATATTGTGAGCGAGAGAGAGATGTGAGACGTGACGACGAGGATGTCGAGAGAGAGGAGAGCTGAGATGAGAGATCCGCCGATTGACGTAGAGCGAGTTTGATCGAGAGGAGGCGCGAGAGACGAAGGAGACTCGCCTTGCTGAGTGGGTGAGACCCGAGGAGAGCCCTCCCCCTCGAGAGGCCCCCACGAGAGATACTTGCCCCCCCCCCCCCCCCCCCCCCTTTGACCCCCCCGACCCTCCGCGAGACGAGAGAGACGAGAGGCACGAGAGAGAGTACCGAGAGAGGAAAAAGAAAGAAAATAAAAGAAACGCAAAGATACCCCCCCCACCCAGAAAGGAGAGAGAGAGAGGCAGAATATACGACTTCGCTGACGTGAGACGCAGATGATGGAGACCGAAGAGACAGAGAAAGAAAGAAAGAGAGGACTAAGAAGAAGAACCAAAAAAGAGCGAATTTTGGTTTAACAACCGCAAACCGAGACCTCATAAAGGGGAAAGCCAAAACAAACAAAAACCATAAATTCAAAAAAAATCAAGTTGAAAACTGCCTGACAAAAGACGCTCAACAAACACCTTTGCTCTCAACAACAATAACAAACAGCTGATTAGACTCTCATTAACTTTACTTCGGAGGAAACAATAGCAAATGTTCATAAATGTTCTCACGTGTTCGCAAATCCCAGGTCAAATGTTATTGTTCTACTCGCTGATATAACACACAGTAAAACTATCTATTGAGTTTTTTTTTTATAAATCGTGAAATTAATAGCTACTAATAGTCATTTTATCGCAGTTCACTTTTGACTTAGACTCTCATTCATTTCATTCGACTTCTCTCATTACCTTCTATGTTACCGTCCCCCCATTCCCCTTCTCCTTTTCTCTCTCTACACCACCTCCTCATTCTACTTCTCTCTCTCCTCTCTCTCTCTCTCTCCTCCTCTTATCTGTCTCTCCTCTCCACTCTCTCTGAGCTCTCTCTATATATCTCCAACATGTACTCCTCGTTCAACCGCCGTCTCTCTATATCTATGTAGACTCGTCCTATCACCTCTCTTCTCTCGCTTTCTCTCTCTCTCTTCTCTCTTCCTCTTTCTCGTCTACTATACTCTCTACTCTTCTCTCTCTCTCTCTCTCTCTCTCTCTCCCTCTCTCTCTCTCTCTCTTCTTCTCTCTCTCGTCTCACTCTCCTCTCGTCTCTCTTACTCCTTTTCTACTCCTGCTTACTCTCCCTCTCTCTCTCTCTTTTCCCCCCCTTCTTCTTCTCTCTATCTTCTAGCTCTCTCTCTCTCTCTACGATCTCCTTCACACACACACACACAATCTCTCTTCCTCGCTCCTCTCTCTCCTTCCTCTCTATTTATCGCAGGTTTATTTCTCTATATTTATTCTTTCTTTCGCTCTCCTACTATCTACGTCCTTCCCTTCTCCTTTCTCTCTCTCTTCCTCTTTCTCTTTTCTCTCTCATTCTCTCTCTCTCTCTCTCACTTTCCTCTCTTTCCTCTCTACTCTACCTCCATCTACTGTCTCTATCTCTCTTCTCTCGTTTGATCTCTCTCTTCTCTTGGCTCTTTCTCTTTATCCTTTCTTCCTTCTGTCTCTCTCATCTCTCTTCTCTCCTCTCTCTCTCATCCTCTCTCTCTCTCTTCTCTCTCTCCTCCTCTCCTATTCTCTCTCTCCTTCTCTCTCTTTCCTCTCCTCCCCCCCCTCTTCCTATCTCTCCCCCCCTCTCTCTCTTTCTCTCCTTATCTATCCTACTCTCCTTCTCTCGACCTCTATCTCTCCCTCCTCTTTCTCTCTCTCCCCCCATTTTCAATCTCTCCATATTCTCTTCTCTCTCTCTCTCGATCTCCCCCCCCCTTCTCTCTCTCCTCTCGCCTCTTTCTATCTCTCTCTTAGAGACATGGAATTCGTACCGATTGATTAAAGCACAGCCATCAGAACACAGACAATCGTTAAAACGAGAAAACACCGCACTTGTGTTACAACAAGTGTTGAGAGAGAGTACGATTTTTTGAGAGAGACGAAGACGATAGAGACGAGAGAGAGAGAGGGAAGAGAGAGAATCGAGAGAGAGAGACTGAGGAGAGAGAGAGAGAGAAAAGATGACGGAGAGAGAGAGAGTGACGAGAGAATAATGGACTAAAGAGAACAGAGAAAGATGAGAAGAGAGAGAGAGAAAGCGACGAACAAAGAACCGAGTCGAGACAGACCGCCCACGAGACGAGTCAAGACGAGACGTAGACAACGCACGACGAGGCGAGAGAGACGAGACGAGACGATGCAGACCCGAGCACGACGGCGCCACGAGAGCCCAGTGTGAGAGAGAGGTGCCCAGAGCAGACATTCGCCTGACGAAAGAAGAGAGAAAGAGTGACGGGAAAGGAGGAGATGAGGCCTCGATTTTTGACTGTGAGCAGGAGAGACGAGCAGACCCGATCCCGGGACGCCCGAGACCCGCATTCGAGGTGACAGAGAGAGAGTAGTGAATTTTGACCGACGAAGGACCCCGCCTCCCGCAGACCGCCCCGAGCCAGAGGGTAGAGACCTACGACGAGAATGAAGCCTGGACGCACCCCTCCTGACGGGACGGACTGACGACCCGACCCGCCTCCTCGCAGACCCGCGACCCCCGACAGGACAATCACCTGTAGGGACGAGAAAGAGAGGACAAGACAGAACAGAGACGACGGAGAGTAGGGCGAAGATGACCCCTCATTGAGAGACTTGAGCTTGAGAGGACTGAGCTAGATGATGACGATGGCCGAGATAGGACGACGTGAGCAGACGACCATCGACCGCGGATTGAGAGAGAGAGATCGAGTACAGGACCGCCACCTCGACGAGATTGCGAAGAGAGACCGAGAGACGATTGAGGAGACCGGAGAAGAGAATCAGAGAGATCGTCGATGATGACTTGGTATCGAGAGGAAAGACCCCCTTACCCCTCTGAGACCAAGAATCCTCGCCAGCGCCGAGACTCTTCGGAGCGATTATAGATGAGGTAATTCAGCATGCCGAGAGAGAAAAGACCTCTGAGAGAGAGAGATGAGACGAGAGCATGAGAGACGGCAGATTTGAGAGAGAGAGACGATGAGACGAGAGGAGAGAGAGATGAGAGGACGTCGACAGAGCACCCGAGAGACAGCGATCGTGGAGATGGAGACGGCCCCCGCGAGAGGGATACGAGAGCGATGAGCGGAGCTCGACCCGACTGAGAGGGCGATGACCGACGAGATTTCGGACTTTGTTAGAGATGAGATGAGAGGATTGATTGAGAGAAAGAGAGCGAAGAGAGATCCCGAGGACAGTTTTTGATTGAACCGATGAGGCCCGACGAGAGCAGACGACGACCGAGAGAGATGACGAGGGGGAATGAGACCCGACACCCGACGACCCGCCAGAGAGACGAGAAGAAAGAGATAAAGAGGGATGAGAGAGATTTGTAGAGATTTGAGACCCTGATTTCCGGTCGACTGACGGATGAGTAGCGATGGTGGTAGACGAGAGTGCAGAGAGAGAGAGCAGGACGAGAGAGAGGATGACCTGACGATCGAGAGGAGAGAGCGATTGGATTATTGCCGTATGAGACGAGATCGATGAGAGTACACAGACCCGAGAGAGATCGAGAAGGAGAGAGAGAGAGAGCACGGAGAGCAGACGAGAGAGATGAAGGAACAGAGAAGCACAGAGGAGAGAGCTAGAGAAGCGAGCCGAGAGAGAGAGAGAGAGAAGAGAGGACGCATAAGAGAGAGAGAGAGAGAGAGAGACCATCCCCCCCGCACCAGGCCCAGCACAGAAAAGCCCACACCCCACACCCCCCCCCCCACGACGAGAGAGATGAGAGATGCGAGATGAAGAGAGGGAGAGAGAGAGAGAGAAGGAGGAGCAGACAGAGAACGACGAGCCGACGAGAGAGAGACAGAGGAAAGAGAGAGAGAATGAGAAAACATAAACAGCTAACAAAGAAAGAAGAAGAAGAAAAAAGAAGTTTATCTAGTC
>NC_051401.1:48462753-48470253 GCF_015228065.2 Penaeus monodon | reverse complement strand
TGAGGATGATGTAGGCTGCAAGCAGCCCACAACCAAACTCACAACAGCATTGTGCAATTGCTTGAAGCACTAGTATTTGGTCTATTGTGGACTTGCCAGGAGTGACCCCAGACTGTTCTGGTCTCTGTCTCAGAAGAATGTGGGCGAAAACTTTGCCTGGTATGCTGAGCAGTGTAATGCCACAGTCCCGACGATCCCCTTTCCCCTACTAGAGAGGGATGACCATGCCCCTCAACAGGTCAATGGGAATGATACCAGACTGACAGATGGCAGTGAAAATTGCATGCAAGCCCTGAGCCATAGGTTCACCTCAAGCCTTTAGAAGTTCAGCAGGAATATTACATAGGCCTGCAGCTTTCCCACACAGCTTGGAAATCACCATCCTAAACTCTGTTAGGGTAGGAGGTTCCTCAATTATGGATGGGTCCAGCACAGTTACAGTGATATCGCTTGCATCCAAGCTAACCATTGGAGGGTCTACCTGGTACAACTGCTCAAAATGATCAGCCCAACATTCACGAACCCCATGATCTGAGAGGATCTGTCCATCCACTGAGTGGACTGCAGTCATCTGTGAGGAAGGCTTAGAGTTCAGCTTTCTCAGGGCTTGGTAGGCAGGGCGAAGGTCGTTTACCAAGAAATGGCCTTCAACCTCCTCAGCAAGATTCCTGATAAACTGTTCCTTGTCCCTTCTCAGCAGTGTCCGAGCTCTACGCACTAAAGAGCAACGCATGACCTGATTGCCATTCAGCCAAGCCATACGACATGCTTCAGTGGCCTCCATTGTCTCCAGGGCGATGGAATTCTGCCTTGCCCTCGGGCATATGCCAATGGACTCCTGGGCTGCTTCGAGTGTATCACAATTGAAAAACTCCTACAGAGCAACTGGGTCTGTCAGATCATCAAGTTCTGTGAATCAACAAGAGACTGCCATGGCGAACCCATGGGCACACTCCTCCTCCCTCAGTCTCTCCTAGTGAAACACCTTAGAGTGGCCACTGGAGGGACAGGGAGTTTTAAAGTGGACCCGTAGGGTAACCACAACCAGCCTGTGGTTAGTACCACAGAACTTGGCACTCCGGTAAACCCTACAGTTTTGGAGGATCCTCCATCGCGTGCTAACAAGAAAGTGGTCGATCTTCTTGGCCACTGTACCAGTATTGCTATTTCATGTCCAGCGATGGGGTTGGAGTGCTGGTACCGGAAATCCTCATTCTCTGGGACCTAGTAAAGTTCCGGAGGAGGAGGCTGTTCTCGCTAAAGAGATCAACTCACGAGCCACGGGGACTGACAGACATTTTATAGCCAACTCGATCACAGCTGGATACCACACTGAAGTCACCCAGAACAATGCGAATATCTCGCTAAGGGCAATTGTCTGCCATGGATGAGAGTTTGGTGTAGAACACCTCTTTCATATCGAGATTGCAAACATCAGTAGGAGAGTATACAGTAATAAGGAACATAAAGCCAAAAACATGCTTCAGTCTCAATGACATAATACGCTCATCAACCGGTGCCACCTCAACTACCGAGGGTTGAAGTCGGTGGGAGATGGCTTGGGCTACTTCCTGGAGGTGATGACGGTCGATGCAGCCCGACCAGTAGTAGGTGTACCTACCCACACTGCCACTGCCAGGTCTTTTAACCTCCAAGAAGACAGCCACCTCAACTCCCAATTGCTCCAATTCTCTTGATAGCTGAGGTAACCGCTCATCTTGCTGCAAGGACCGGATGTTCCAAGCACCTACATGGATAGCTTGCCTGAGGTTCAGCCTCGAGTGGTCACTCCGGGTGCACGCCACCTCTACCACTTCCGCCGACGCTGCCTCATATAAAAGGGGTCAGCAGGCTGTGGGCCCCCCCGTCCACCTGTGGGGTTCCTTAGGGCTTTGCCCCACAAGCTTCATGGTGGGTTGGCGCCTGCCGGGGCGGAAGTGGGACGAGTAACTCTCGTTCCCATCCTGCATCCCAATATTTGCCCTCCCAAAGGGACCCACAGCCCGCCTTGCTTTCTGGGTGGGAGGGACAGCACCCCTCCTCCCTGCATATCCATTTATTTCACGAGTTGCCATTGAGTTATCTGGGGGAAGGAGGGCTGGCAAAGGCCACCTCTCCCGAGGTGTGTGTGTATTACATGTGTGTGATAGTCAAACAGAAGTGTGCTATTATTTTTTCTTTTCTTAATCATCACTAATATTATGATCATGGGCACATAAATACATTGACACATAGTCAAGTACAGACATGTATTTACAAGTCATATGTTGAATTCCCTAATTTGGGAAAGTCTTGAGAAAACCCTGAAGAAGCAATACCAGGTTTTATCGTTATCTTCCAAGCCATAAAAATGAAGAAAAAATAATTGTTCTTATCACTTTTTTGGTCCTCTTTGTTTGATAAATGTCAGGAGAGTGTGCTACCATGGCGGTAAGATATAGAGATACATACACTGTGTGTGTGTGTGTGTGTGTGTGTGTGTGTGTGTGTGTGTGTGTGTGTGTGTGTGTGTGTGTGTGTGTGTGTGTGCGCGCGTTATAGAAATGCATCACAACTAAGAGAGTCGCAATGATAAGATAAGACTAACAAAACTGGTAGTGAGGTAAGAAATCAGCGACAGAGTGCAGAGTAGTGAGGGTAAATCGCTTTTGTTTTCATCAGAAATATTAGCAGTAGATGGCAATGAGTAAGCAGAGATAAGAAAGGTAATGGAGGTAATTAGATCTGCATTATTATTGTTATCACTACTACTTATATTTCAGTTATTATTATCACTATCATTACTATCATTATCATCACTATCAATATTTATATACTATTACTATTATTATTATGATTAATATGATCATATTTTTTTTTCTCCTAATAGGCAAGTACACCACACAGAAGTAATTAGACCTTCAATTTATGCATATTTATCATTTCTACGACAATCCGAGGGGAAGAGAGAAAGGGGGGAGGAGGGGGGTTTAAAAAAGGAAGATGGGTAAGGAAGAAGAGACTTAAAGAGGGATATAGGAAAGGTAGACGTAGTTCTTAAAATAAGATGGAAGGAGTGAACAAAGGAAGACTTGGGAGTGAAAGGGGGGGGGGAGACGGGAGGGAGAAAGAGGAGGTGTAAGAAGGAGAGAGGAGGAAAGAAGTACATCCTTTTCGAGTGAAAATTTCTACGAGTCTTGCTAGATATTATTATCATTATCATAACTATCAACATCATCATTTTTCCTATTATCATTATTATAAAACTTGTCTTTGTATTATCACTGCTATTATCATTAATCATCATACTTGAGTTATTTTGAAAATGATGATAATAGCACCTCCAATCTTACTATGACAGTAACCGTAGTAATGGCGAGTGATACTGACAGCAATACAAACGCGCTCTTCTCATTCCACTGATGTAAGTGACTGTGATTCTTCATTAGTAGCGAAGATGAACTGACTTTAGAAAATAATAGTAGTAAATAAATATGACTCAGTCACATGATATAAAGTGAGATAAAGTTCGAAGAAGTTGAAAACGTTACTTGAGATTAACCAGGTCTGGTATTATCCAAAAGTAGAGAAAAAGTCAGATAAGATTAATAACATAATATATCCTTAATCCAGCAGCCGGAACTCGCCTTAATAGACGTAGTATGTTTATTTTTTCGGTATATTAGTTCTTCCTTGTGATGAAACTGAGGATGACACGTATGGGAAGGGGGGAAGGGAAGTGGTTGAGGTGGGGAGGGGAAAGAGGAAAGAGATGAAAGAGGGGAAGGGAATGGAGAGTGAGGGAAAGTTTGAGGAAAGAATAATTATCAGGTTCTAGGAAAGAGAGACGAGATAGGTGTAAGACGGACAGGAATGAGGGAGAAGCGAGGAGAGTAAAAGATGGAAGAATAAGAAAAGGCAGATAGTTGAAAGAAAGGCATGAAGAGTAAGAAGTTGAGAGAGAGATAGAGGGAGCAAGAGAATAGAAGGAAAGAAGTGGAGAGAGAAGACGATCAACGAATGTAGACGAAGAAAACGGGATGGAAGGAAAATTTGAAAGAGGAAGAAAAGAGTGAATAGTGGAGAGCAAAAAATGTCAGTAACTGAATGTGTGTGCATTAGAAATGATTTTCTAATCCATCAAATAAAAATAATCAGGTGGCACGTTCCGATCAAGTTGAGGACGTGCCTGATAACGCCACCGAAGTGTGTATATAAGACCTCTTGGAGCACATCTGTGGTAGTCGAGCAAGCAGCACTTCCAACGAACGTCCTGGATAAGCGAGGCACACGAACCGCACGTCCAGCGACTCCCCACCAGCCACTTGCCTTCCGCACCGCCGTCAGTGCAGACATGGGTGACATCTCTTCCCCCGCCAGACACTCCTGCCGCAGGATGCCGCCGAAAGGCCAGGACACGCTCACGGCCCTCATCTGCCGGAAACTACGGGAGAGCGGCCAGGACGTGGTGGCCGCCTTGTACGACCTGAGGGAGGAGCTGAGCAGGTGTCCCTCCCGCAAGGCATCCGTCAAGCTCGTCCGCCGCACGCTGTCGAGGGCCATCGCCGAGGGGAGGAGGGACCAGGACACGGCGAGGGACACGCAGGACGACCTACGAGCGAGGCCGGAGGAACTCGTCCCCACGATTGACCAGCTGTTGAAGGAGGAGCTCAAGGGGGAGGAGGAGTTCGAGAAAGAGCAGAAAACGGAGGAAGCCAAGGGAGAAGAGGCGCAGGAAGAAATTTTGGCAGAAGGCGGACTCGAGTGCGGAGAGGACGTTCCTGACCACAAGAGAACGACAGGAACACGACCTCAGAAAGACGACCACGAGGCATCGGAGGAAAAGCAACTGACAGAAGACAGTAACGACGCTCCTTCTTCGATTCTTATGAAGGAAAATAATATTTGCGACGGGAAAGGCAAGTCTCCATCTCTCATTCCTTTTCTCTTTTCGCCTCTCTCCTCTTCTCATACCCTGTCAGTGAATGTCTTTGTATATAGAATCTCGCAAATGAAAGGTCTCTTCTCTTTCCACATTGGTAAATCTTCCCAACATCCTACAGGAGGAAACACCCAGGAGACGGCGATTCTCAACGGGGTACAGATCGAAAGGGTTTTCCCTGAGAAAGGACGCCCGTTTTCACACTTTTACGGAGACGAAGACAGAGAGATCATGTCCGTTAGACTTGTTATAGAGAAGAGTGAGTTGCTTATACTGCATGTCAGTTTCCGTTTGCTTGTTATATACATGATCAGCGTTTCTGGTGTAGCCTCAACTTGAGCTTTTATAACTTACCGGGACAACTACCTTTTACTTTCTTTCTTTTCAGTAATATAATGCTAAAATGATAAGCTACACAACAGATCTTTCATTTCCACACAGACAAGTGCGCTCTCTACAAAGTAGAAGGCGAAACGTCCACAAAACTGGGAGTGTTCCACGCTGACCACATGACGAAGCTCAAGAACGGCTTCAAAGTGAAACTGGACACCCAAATGACCACAGATGAACTGGATGGAGGCAAGCGACTCAGGAAGGGAAGGAAGAGGAACAGAGACGCGTCTTTGGTGATCCTGACCGTTCCGGAGGAGCAGCAGAGGGAGTGCATGAACGTCTTATCTAAGGTGAGACATTCAGGTTTCTTTTTTGTTTTCTTTTCTTTTTGATCTCGTTTATTTATGAGTATGTTTGTACTATGGTGTTACCTTCTCTTATGTATCTATAAATCCACTCAATACATATACTTTGTGGTCATCATTGCCTCCCTCCTCTCTTTTGTTATTTTCGTAGATGCTGTTATTGTTATTGTTGATAACATTCCTGATGATGTTATTGTTGTTTTCTTTACATCAGTGTCAATTATCACGACTTTCTATTTTCATTTAATTATTTATTTGTTTGTTTATTCTTTTTATGTTCTTTATTTTATTATTTATTTAATTATTTACTTATCTATTTTTCAGATGAGAAAAACACTTCCTGGAATCCTCTTCGGGTAATCTTGTAGATGCATCTTGTATTTCACTGTATATTGTATTAGTGCTTGTTGTTGTGTTGCCATATAATTTAGATTTTCTGTTTCATAATGGTAATGTCTTATCCACTATGTTGTATAAATCTTTTTCAAATAACATTTGTATATACCGTACATTTCTGTATATTTTCTTATAAATATATTTTCTATAAAAAGAAGTTTAACAGGCCCCCAGCACACTTTACAGTACTTCCAATACCGGTATATAAGCTTGCTATTAGGCCAATAATCTGTGTCGGAATTCCCTAAAGTCCCAGCATCTCCCATGGCAATTCATGATGCACCGAGTCAAACACCTTCTTGAGGATGATGTAGGCTGCAAGCAGCCCACGACAGCATTCCACAATTACTCGAAGCGCTAGCATTCAGTCTATTGTGGACTTGCCAGGAGTGACTTCAGACTGCTCCGGTCTCTGGTGCCTTAGTAGGTGGTCGCAGATCCGTTTCAGAAGAATGTGGACGAAAACGTTGTCTGGTATGCAACAAGGATATCACATATGCCTGCAGCTTTCCCACAATTCAGCTTGGAAATCGCCATCCTAACCTCTGTTAGGGTAGGAGGTTCCTTGCTGATGGGTGGGTCCAGCATGAATGTAGTGATATCGCTTGCATCCAAGCTAACTGTTGGAGGGTCTACCTGGTACAACTGCTCAAATACTCACCAACGTTCACGAACCAACATGATCTAAGATGATCTGTCCATCCACTGAGTGGACTGCAGTCATCTGCGAGGAGGCTTAGAATTCAGCTTTCTCAGGGCGAAGGTGGTTTACTAAGAAATGGCCTTCAACCTCCTAAGTAAGATTCCTGATGAACTGTTCCTTGTCCCTTCTCAGCAGCGTCTGAGCCCTATGCACCAAAGAGCGACTCATGACCTGATCGCCATTCAGCCAAGCCATGTGTTATGCTTCAGTGGTCTCCAATGTCTCCAGGGAGATGGAATTCTGCCTTGTCCTCGGACATATGCCAATGATCTCCTGGACTGCTTCGAGTGTTTCACCCTTGAAGAACTACAGAGCAACTGGGTCTGTCAGGTTATCAAGTTCTGTGAATCGATCAGAGACTGCCATAGTGAACCCACGGGCACACTCCTCCTCCCTCAGTCTCTCCAAGTGAAACACCTTAGTGGCCATTGGAGGGACGGGGAGTTTTGAAGTGGACCCGTAGGGTAGCCACAACCAGCCTATGGTCAGTATCACAGAACTCGGCACTCTGGTAAACTCTACAGTTCTGGAGGATCCTCCATCGCATGCTAACAAGAATGTGATCGATCTCCTTGGCCACTGTACCCGTATTGCTATCCCATGTCCAGCGATGTGAGTTGGAGCGCTGGTACCAGGAGCCAGAAATCCTCATTTTCTGGGATCTAGCAAAGTCCTGGAGGAGGTAGTTCTTGCTGAAGAGATCAACTCCTGAGCCATTGGGATCGACAGACATCTCATAGCCAACTTGATCACAGCTGGATACGGCACAGAACAATGCGAAT
>NC_051401.1:48459084-48462653 GCF_015228065.2 Penaeus monodon | reverse complement strand
TGACAGCAAACAAACCGCTTTCTCATTCCATGTTTAAAAGTGACTGTGATTCTTCATTAGTAGCGAAGATGAACTGACTTTAGAAAATAATAGTAGTAAATAAATATGACTCAGTCACATGATATAAAGTGAGATAAAGTTCGAAGAAGTTGAAAACGTTACTTGAGATTAACCAGGTCTGGTATTATCCAAAAGTAGAGAAAAAGTCAGATAAGATTAATAACATAATATATCCTTAATCCAGCAGCCGGAACTCGCCTTAATAGACGTAGTATGTTTATTTTTTCGGTATATTAGTTCTTCCTTGTGATGAAACTGAGGATGACACGTATGGGAAGGGGGGAAGGGGGCGAGGTGGAGGAAGGGCAGGGGAGAGGGAGAAAGAGAGAAAGGGGAGAGAGGTGGAGAAGAGGGAGGGAAAAGGGAAAGAAGGGGAACGGGGAAAGTGGTTGAGGTGGGGAGGGGAAAGAGGAAAAGATGAAAGAGGGGAAGGGAATGGAGAGTGAGGGAAAGTTTGAGGAAAGGAATAATAATCAGGTTCTAGGAAGAGAGAGAGACGAGATAGGTGTAAGACGGACAGGAATGAGGGAGAAGCGAGGAGAGTAAAAGATGGAGAAGATAAGAAAAGGCAGATAGTTGAAAGAAAGGCATGAAGAGTAAGAAGTTGAGAGAGAGATAGAGGGAGCAAGAGAATAGAAGGAAAGAAGTGGAGAGAGAAGACGATCAACGAATGTAGACGAAGAAAACGGGATGGAAGGAAAATTTGAAAGAGGAAGAAAAGAGTGAATAGTGGAGAGCAAAAAATGTCAGTAACTGAATGTGTGTGCATTAGAAATGATTTTCTAATCCATCAAATAAAAATAATCAGGTGGCACGTTCCGATCAAGTTGAGGACGTGCCTGATAACGCCACCGAAGTGTGTATATAAGACCTCTTGGAGCACATCTGTGGTAGTCGAGCAAGCAGCACTTCCAACGAACGTCCTGGATAAGCGAGGCGCACGAACCGCACGTCCAGCGACTCCCCACCAGCCACTTGCCTTCCGCACCGCCGTCAGTGCAGACATGGGTGACATCTCTTCCCCCGCCAGACACTCCTGCCGCAGGATGCCGCCGAAAGGCCAGGACACGCTCACGGCCCTCATCTGCCGGAAACTACGGGAGAGCGGCCAGGACGTGGTGGCCGCCTTGTACGACCTGAGGGAGGAGCTGAGCAGGTGTCCCTCCCGCAAGGCATCCGTCAAGCTCGTCCGCCGCACGCTGTCGAGGGCCATCGCCGAGGGGAGGAGGGACCAGGACACGGCGAGGGACACGCAGGACGACCTACGAGCGAGGCCGGAGGAACTCGTCCCCACGATTGACCAGCTGTTGAAGGAGGAGCTCAAGGGGGAGGAGGAGTTCGAGAAAGAGCAGAAAACGGAGGAAGCCAAGGGAGAAGAGGCGCAGGAAGAAATTTTGGCAGAAGGCGGACTCGAGTGCGGAGAGGACGTTCCTGACCACAAGAGAACGACAGGAACACGACCTCAGAAAGACGACCACGAGGCATCGGAGGAAAAGCAACTGACAGAAGACAGTAACGACGCTCCTTCTTCGATTCTTATGAAGGAAAATAATATTTGCGACGGGAAAGGCAAGTCTCCATCTCTCATTCCTTTTCTCTTTTCGCCTCTCTCCTCTTCTCATACCCTGTCAGTGAATGTCTTTGTATATAGAATCTCGCAAATGAAAGGTCTCTTCTCTTTCCACATTGGTAAATCTTCCCAACATCCTACAGGAGGAAACACCCAGGAGACGGCGATTCTCAACGGGGTACAGATCGAAAGGGTTTTCCCTGAGAAAGGACGCCCGTTTTCACACTTTTACGGAGACGAAGACCGAGAGATCATGTCCGTTAGACTTGTTATAGAGAAGAGTGAGTTGCTTATACTGCATGTCAGTTTCCGTTTGCTTGTTATATACATGATCAGCGTTTCTGGTGTAGCCTCAACTTGAGCTTTTATAACTTACCGGGACAACTACCTTTTACTTTCTTTCTTTTCAGTAATATAATGCTAAAATGATAAGCTACATAACAGATCTTTCATTTCCACACAGACAAGTGCGCTCTCTACAAAGTAGAAGGCGAAACGTCCACAAAACTGGGAGTGTTCCACGCTGACCACATGACGAAGCTCAAGAAAAGGCTTCAAAGTGAAACTGGACACCCAAATGACCACAGATGAACTGGATGGAGGCAAGCGACTCAGGAAGGGAAGGAAGAGGAACAGAGACGCGTCTTTGGTGATCCTGACCGTTCCGGAGGAGCAGCAGAGGGAGTGCATGAACGTCTTATCTAAGGTGAGACATTCAGGTTTCTTTTTTGTTTTCTTTTCTTTTTGATCTCGTTTATTTATGAGTATGTTTGTACTATGGTGTTACCTTCTCTTATGTATCTATAAATCCACTCAATACATATACTTTGTGGTCATCATTGCCTCCCTCCTCTCTTTTGTTATTTTCGTAGATGCTGTTATTGTTATTGTTGATAACATTCCTGATGATGTTATTGTGTGTTTTCTTTACATCAGTGTCAATTATCACGACTTTCTATTTCATTTAATTATTTATTTGTTGTTTATTCTTTTTATGTTCTTTATTTTATTATTTATTTAATTATTTACTTATCTATTTTTCAGATGAGAAAAACACTTCCTGGAATCCTCTTCGGGTAATCTTGTAGATGCATCTTGTATTTCACTGTATATTGTATTAGTGCTTGTTGTTGTGTTGCCATATAATTTAGATTTTCTGTTTCATAATGGTAATGTCTTATCCACTATGTTGTATAAATCTTTTTCAAATAACATTTGTATATACCGTACATTTCTGTATATTTTCTTATAAATATATTTTCTATAAAAAGAAGTTTAACAGGCCCCCAGCACACTTTACAGTACTTCCAATACCGGTATATAAGCTTGCTATTAGGCCAATAATCTGTGTCGGAATTCCCTAAAGTCCCAGCATCTCCCATGGCAATTCATGATGCACCGAGTCAAACACCTTCTTGAGGATGATGTAGGCTGCAAGCAGCCCACGACAGCATTCCACAATTACTCGAAGCGCTAGCATTCAGTCTATTGTGGACTTGCCAGGAGTGACTTCAGACTGCTCCGGTCTCTGGTGCCTTAGTAGGTGGTCGCAGATCCGTTTCAGAAGAATGTGGACGAAAACGTTGTCTGGTATGCAACAAGGATATCACATATGCCTGCAGCTTTCCCACAATTCAGCTTGGAAATCGCCATCCTAACCTCTGTTAGGGTAGGAGGTTCCTTGCTGATGGGTGGGTCCAGCATGAATGTAGTGATATCGCTTGCATCCAAGCTAACTGTTGGAGGGTCTACCTGGTACAACTGCTCAAAATACTCAGCCCAACGTTCACGAACCCAACATGATCTAAGATGATCTGTCCATCCACTGAGTGGACTGCAGTCATCTGCGAGGAGGGCTTAGAATTCAGCTTTCTCAGGGCGAAGGTGGTTTTACTAAGAAATGGCCTTCAACCTCCTAAGTAAGATTCCTGATGAAACT
>NC_051401.1:48441584-48454084 GCF_015228065.2 Penaeus monodon | reverse complement strand
GGCCATGCGCCCCCGTCGGCGTTAGCCCCTTGATGATGATGATATATATGTATGTATGCATATATATATTTATATATATACGTATATACATATATACATACGTATATATGTATATAAATAGATTAAGATATTTATATATTTATATATATATATAATATATATATATATATATATACACACACACACACACACACACACACACACACACACACACACACACACACACACACACACACACACACATATATATACATATATATGTGTGTGTGTTTATATATATATATTATATATATATATATATATATATATATATATACATATATATACATATATAATGTCTATATAAATTAATATATATTTATACACACACATATATATATACATACACATGTGTGTGTGTATATGTATATGTGTGTATATATATACACACACACGTATATACATACACATACACACACACACATATATATGTGTGTGTATAAAAAAATAGATATATAGATAGATGTGCATATATAAATAAATAATTATATTATATATATACATATGAATATATATACATACATATAAAAATACATACATACATACATACTACATACATACATACAAACATACATGGACATGCATTTACAAGTCATATGTTGAATTCCCTAATCGGGGAATCAGTCTTGAGAAGACCCTAAAGAAGCAATTCCGGGTTTTATCGTTATCTTCAAGCCAAAAAACTGAAGAAAAAAATAATTGTTCTTATCACATTTTCGGCACTCTTTGTTTGATAAATGTCAGGAGATATAGAGATACATACACTGTGTGTGTGTGTATGTGTGTGTGTGTGTGTGTGTGTGTGTGTGTGTGTGTGTGTGTGTGTGTGTGTGTGTGTGTGTTATAGAAATGCATCACAACTAAGAGAGTCGCAATGATAAGATAAGACTGACAAAACAGGTGGTGAGGTGAAGAAAGCAGCGACAGAGTGCAGAGTAGTGAGGGTAAATCGCTTTTGTTTTTATCAGAAATATTAGCAGTCGATAGCGATGAGGAAGCAGAGATAAGAAAGGTAATGGAGGTAATTAGATCTGCGTTATTATTATCACTACTACTTATATGTCTGTTATTATTATCACTATCATTATCATTATTATCAATATTTATTTACTATTACTATTATTATTATGATTAATATGATCATAATTTTTTTTCTCCTAATAGGCAAGTACACCGCACTGAAATAATTAGACCTTCAATTTATGCATATTTATCATTTACACGACAATCCGAGGGGGCGGGGGGGGGGGGTGAAGGAAAGTAAATAGGAGTATTAGGGGAAGAGAGAAAGGGGGGAGGAGGGGGGTTTAAAAAAGGAAGATGGGTGAGGAAGAACAGACTTAACGAGGGATATAGGAAGGGTAGATGCAGTTCTTAAAATGAGATGGAAGGAGTGAAGAAAGGAAGACTTGGGAGTGAAAGGTGATGGCTAAGCAAGGGAGGAAGAGGGAGAGAGAAGGCGGGAGGGAGAAGGAGTAGGTGGAAGAAGGAGAGAGGTGGAAAGAAGTAGCTCCTTTTCGAGTGGAAATTTCAAAGTCTTGCTAGATATTATTATCATTATTATAATACTTGTCTTCGTATTATCACTGCTATTATTATCATTAATCATCATACCTGAGTTATTTTGGAAATGATGATAATAGCACCTCCAATCTTACTATGACAGTAACCGTAGTAATGGCGAGTGATACTGACAGCAATACAAACGCGCTCTTCTCATTCCACTGATGTAAGTGACTGTGACTCATCAGTAGTAGCGAAGATGACGAATTGACTTTAGAAAATAATAATAATAAATAAATATGACTCAGTCACATGATAGAAAATGAGTTAATGTTCGAAGAAGTTGAAAACGTTACTTGAGATTAACCAAGTCTGGTATTATCCAAAAGTAGAGAAAAAGTCAGATAAGATTAATAACATAATATATCCTTAATCCAGCAGCCGGAACTCGACTTAATAGACGTAGTATGTTTATTTTTTCGGTATGTTAGTTCTTCCTTGTGATGAAACTGAGGATGACACATATGGGAAGGGGGCGAGGGGAAGGAAGGGCAGGGGAGAGGAAGAAAGAGAGAAAGGGGAGAGAGGTGTAAGACGGACAGGAATGAGGGAGAAGCGAGGAGAGGAAAAGAGGGAGAAGATAAGAAAAGGCAGATAGTTGAAAGAAAGGCATGAAGAGTAAGAAGTTGGGAGAGAGAGAAGGAGGGAGCAAGAGAATTGAAGGAAAGAAGTGGAGAGAGAGAAGACGATAGACGAACGTAGACGAAGAAAACGGGATGGAAGGAAAATTTGAAAGAGGAAGAACAAAAGAGTGAATAGTGGAGAACAAAGAATGTCAGTAACTGAATGTGTGTGTATTAGAAATAATTTTCTAATCAATCAAACAATAATAATCAGGTGGCACGTCCCGAACAAGTTCGGAACGTGCCTGATAACGCCACCGAAGTGTGTATATAAGACCTCTTGGAGCACATCTGTGGTAGTCGAGCAAGCAGCGCTCCCAACGAACGTCCTGGATAAGCGAGGCGCACGAACCGCACGTCCAGCGACTCCCCACCAGCCACTTGCCTTCCGCACCGCCGCCAGCGCACACATGGGTGACATCTCTCCCCCCGCCAGACACTCCTGCCGCAGGATGCCGCCGAAAGGCCAGGACACGCTCACGGCCCTCATCTGCCGGAAACTACGGGAGAGCGGCCAGGACGACGAGTTCCTGCAGAGTGTGATGGCCGCCCTGTACGAGCTGAGGGAGGAGCTGAGCAGGTGTCCCTCCCGCAAGGCATCCGTCAAGCTCGTCCGCCGCACGCTGTCGAGGGCCATCGCCGAGGGGAGGAGGGACCAGGACACGGCGAGGGACACGCACGACGACCTACGAGCGAGGCCGGAGGAACTCGTTCCCACGATCGACCAGCTGTTGGAGGAGGAGCTCAAGGGGGAGGAGGAGTTTGAGAAAGAGCAGAAAACGGAGGAAGCCAAGGGAGAAGAGGCGCAGGATGAAATTTTGGCAGAAGGCGGACTCGAGTGCGGAGAAGACGTTCCTGACCACAAGAGAACGACAGGAACACGACCTCAGAAAGACGACCACGAGGCATCGGGGGAAAAGCAACTGATAGAAGACAGTAACGACGCTCCTTCTTCGATTCTTATGAAGGAAAATAATGTTTGCGACGGGAAAGGTAAGTCTCCATCTCTCACTCCTTTTCTCTTTCCGCCTCTCTCCTCTTATACCCTGTCAGTGAATGTCTTTGTATATAGAATCTCGCAAATGAAAGGTCTCCCCTCTTTCCACATTGGTAAATCTTCCCAACATCCTACAGGAGGAAACACCCAGGAGACGGCGATTCTCCACGGGGTACAGATCGAAAGGGTTTTCCCTGAGAAAGGACGCCCGTTTTCACACTTTTACGGAGACGAAGACCGAGAGATCATGTCCGTTAGACTTGTTATAGAGAAGAGTGAGTTGCTTATACTGCATGTCAGTTTCCGTTTGCTTGTTATATACATGATCAGTGTTTCTGGTATAGCTTCAACTTGAGCTTTTATAACTTACCGGGACAATTACCTTTTACTCTTTCTTTTCAGTATTATTGCCACCATGTTGTTTATAGTTTACTCTGAATGAGACACGGGAAGAATAACAAACTCGTAAAGAAAGCGAGATAATATAATGCTAAAATGATAAGCTACACAACAGATCTTTCATTTCCACACAGACAAGTGCGCTCTCTACAAACTAGAAGGCGAAACGTCCACAAAACTGGGAGTGTTCCACGCTGACCACATGACGAAGCTCAAGAACGGCTTCAAAGTGAAACTGGACACCCAAATGACCACAGATGAACTGGATGGAGGCAAGCGACTCAGGAAGGGAAGGAAAAGGAACAGAGACGCGTCTTTGGTGATCCTGACCGTTCCGGAGGAGCAGCAGAGGGAGTGCATGAACGTCTTATCTAAGGTGAGACATTCAGGTTTCTTTTTTGTTTTCTTTTCTTTTTGATCTCGTTTATTTATGAGTATGTTTGTACTATGGTGTTACCTTCTCTTATGTATCCATAAATCCACTCAATACATATACTTTGTGGTCATCATTGCCTCCCTCCTCTCTTTTGTTATTTTCGTAGATGCTGTTATTGTTATTGTTGATAACATTCCTGATGTTGCTATTGTTATTGTTTTCTTTACAACCCTGTCAATTATCACGACTTTCTATTTGCATTTACTTATTTATTTGTTTGTTTATTCTTTTTATTTACTCTATTTTATTATTTATTTATTTATTTTTCAGATGAGAAAAACACTCCCTGGAATCCTCTTTGGATAATCTTGTAGATGCATCTTGTATTTCATTGTATATTGTATTAGTGCTTGTCGTGTTGCCATATAATTTAGATTTTCTGTTTCATAATGCTAATGTCTTATCCACCATGTTTTATATATCTTTTTCAAATAACATTTGTATATACCGTACATTTTCTGTATATTTTTTTAGAAATATATTTTCTATAAAAATTATTTCTTTGATTTGTCTATGAAATGAAAGGTAAACACGTGCTACTCACATACCAATATTGCCTTGCAACACAACGATTACCTGTAAAAATAAAAGAAAATGGATTAGGACGAAATGACAATTGGCATGGAATGACACACACACACAGACACACACAAACAGACACACACACACAAACAGACAGACACACACACAGATATATATATATATATATATATATATATATATATATATACATATATATATATATTTATGTATGTATATATATACATATATATGTATGTATATATGTATATATATACATACATACAAAAATATATATGTATGTATGTGTGTATATGTGTGTGTGTGTGTGTGCGTTAAAGAAATGCATCATAACAAAGAGATTCGTAATGATAAGATAAGACTGACAAAACAGGTAGTGAGGTGAAGAAAGTAGCGACAGAGTGCAGAGTAGCGAAGGTAAGTCGCTTTTGTTTTTAACAGAAATATTACCAGTAGATAGCGATGAGGAAGCAGAGATAAGAAAAATAATGGAGGTAATAAGTAGATCTCCGTTATTGTTATCGTTACTACTTATATTTCAATTATCACTGTCATTACTATCATTATCATCACTATCAATCTTTATTTACTATTACTATTATTATCATCAATTTGATTATAATAATTTTTCTTCTAATAGGCAAGTACACCACACAGAAGTAATTAGACCTTCAATTTATGCATATTTATCATTTACACGACAATCCGAGGGGGCGGGGGGGGGGGGTGAAGGAAAGTAAAAACAATAGGAGTATTAGGGGAAGAGGGAAAGGGGGGAGGAGGGGGTTTAAAAAAGGAAGATGGGGAAGGAAGAAGAGACTTAAAGAGGGATATAGGAAGGGTAGATGTAGTTCTTAAAATGAGATGGAAGGAGTGAACAAAGGAAGACTTGGGAGTGAAAGGGGATGGCAAAGCAAGGGAGGAGGAGGGAGAGAGAAGGCGGGAGGGAGAAGGAGTAGGTGGAAGAAGGAGAGAGGTGGAAAGAAGTAGCTCCTTTTCGAGTGGAAATTTCAAAGAGTCTTGCTAGATATTATTATCATTATTAAAATACTTGTCTTCGTATTATCACTGCTATTATTATCATTAATCATCATACTCGAGTTATTTTGAAAATGATGATAATAGCACCTCCAATCTTACTATGACAGTAACCGTAGTAATGGCGAGTGATACTGACAGCAATACAAACGCGCTCTTCTCATTCCACTGATGTAAGTGACTGTGACTCATCAGTAGTAGCGAAGATGAACTGACTTTAGAAAATAATAGTAGTAAATAAATATGACTCAGTCACATGATAT
This sequence comes from Penaeus monodon, assembly GCF_015228065.2. Classification (NCBI taxonomy): domain Eukaryota; kingdom Metazoa; phylum Arthropoda; class Malacostraca; order Decapoda; family Penaeidae; genus Penaeus; species Penaeus monodon. Next base: position 48,448,186 of record NC_051401.1, on the reverse strand, counting down.
AAAGTGAGATAAAGTTCGAAGAAGTTGAAAACGTTACTTGAGATTAACCAGGTCTGGTATTATCCAAAAGTAGAAAAAAAGTCAGATAAGATTAATAACATAATATATCCTTAATCCAGCAGCCGGAACTCGACTTAATAGCCGTAGTATGTTTATTTTTTCGGTATATTAGTTCTTCCTTGTGATGAAACTGAGGATGACACATATGGGAAGGGGGGAAGGGGGCGAGGTGGAGGAAGGGCAGGGGAGAGGGAGAAAGAGGAGAGAGGTGGAGAAGAGGGAGGGAAAGGGAAAGAAGGGGAACGGGGAGAGTGGTTGAGGTGGGGAGGGGAAAGAGGAAGAGATGAATGAGGGGAAGGGAAATGGAGAGTGAGGGAAGGTTTAAGGAAAGGAAAAAAAAGAGAGACGAGATAGGTGTAAGACGGACAGGAATGAGGGAGAAGCGAGGAGAGGAAAAGAGGGAGAAGATAAGAAAAGGCAGATAGTTGAAAGAAAGGCATGAAGAGTAAGAAGTTGGGAGAGAGAGAAGGAGGGAGCAAGAGAATAGAAGGAAAGAAGTGGAGAGAGAGACGATAGACAAACGTAGACAAAGAAAACGGGATGGAAGGAAAATTTGAAAGAGGAAGAATAAAAGAGTGAATAGTGGAGAACAAAGAATGTTAGTAACTGAATGCGTGTGTATTAGATATAATTTTCTAATCAACCAAACAATAATAATCAGGTGGCACGTCCCGAACAAGTTCGGAACGTGCCTGATAACGCCACCGAAGTGTGTATATAAGACCTCTTGGAGCACATCTGTGGTAGTCGAGCAAGCAGCGCTCCCAACGAACGTCCTGGATAAGCGAGGCGCACGAACCGCACGTCCAGCGACTCCCGACCAGCCACTTGCCTTCCGCACCGCCGCCAGCGCACACATGGGTGACATCTCTCCCCCCGCCAGACACTCCTGCCGCAGGATGCCGCCGAAAGGCCAGGACACGCTCACGGCCCTCATCTGCCGGAAACTACGGGAGAGCGGCCAGGACGACGAGTTCCTGCAGAGCGTGATGGCCGCCCTGTACGAGCTGAGGGAGGAGCTGAGCAGGTGTCCCTCCCGCAAGGCATCCGTCAAGCTCGTCCGCCGCACGCTGTCGAGGGCCATCGCCGAGGGGAGGAGGGACCAGGACACGGTGAGGGGCACGCAGGACGACCTCCGAGCGAGGCCGGAGGAACTCGTTCCCACGATCGACCAGCTGCTGGAGGAGGAGTTCGAGGAAGAGCAGAAAACGGAGGAAGCCAAGGGAGAAGAGGCGCAGGAAGAAATTTTGGCAGAAGGCGGACTCGAGTGCGGAGAGGACGTTCCCGACCACAAGGGAACGACAGGAACACGACCTCAGAAAGACGACCACGAGGCATCGGGGGAAAAGCAACTGACAGAAGACAGTAACGACGCTCCTTCTTCGATTCTTATGAAGGAAAATAATATTTGCGACGGGAAAGGCAAGTCTCCATCTCTCACTCCTTTTCTCTTTCCGCCTCTCTCCTCTTCTCATACCCTGTCAGTGAATGTCTTTGTATATAGAATCTCGCAAATGAAAAGTCTCTTCTCTTTCCACATTGGTAAATCTTCCCAACATCCTACAGGAGGAAACACCCAGGACACGGCGATTCTCAACGGGGTACAGATCGAAAGGGTTTTCCCTGAGAAAGGACGCCCGTTTTCACACTTTTACGGAGACGAAGACAGAGAGATCATGTCCGTTAGACTTGTTATAGAGAAGAGTGAGTTGCTTATACTGCATGTCAGTTTCCGTTTGCTTGTTATATACATGATCAGTGTTTCTGGTGTAGCTTCACTTGAGCTTTTATAACTTACCGGGACAACTACCTTTCCCTCTTCCTTTCAATATCATTCCTACCATGTTGTTTATAGTTTACTCTGAATGAGACACGGGAAGAATAACAAACTCGTAAAGAAAGCGAGATAATATAATGCTAAAATGATAAGCTACACAACAGATCTTTCATTTCCACACAGACAAGTACGCTCTCTACAAACTAGAAGGCGAAACGTCCACAAAACTGGGAGTGTTCCACGCTGATCACATGACGAAGCTCAAGAACGGCTTCAAAGTGAAACTGGACACCCAAATGACCACAGATGAACTGGATGGAGGCAAGCGACTCAGGAAGGGAAGGAAGAGGAACAGAGACGCGTCTTTGGTGATCCTGACCGTTCCGGAGGAGCAGCAGAGGGAGTGCATGAACGTCTTATCTAAGGTGAGACATTCAGGTTTCTTTTTTGTTTTCTTTTCTTTTTTATCTCGTTTATTTATGAGTATGTTTGTACTATGGTGTTACCTTCTCTTATGTATCCATAAATCCCCTCAATACCTATACTTTGTGGTCATCATTGCCTCCCTCCTCTCTTTTGTTATTTTCAAAGATGCTGTTATTGTTATTGTTGATAACATTCCTAATGTTGTTATTGTTATTGTTTTCTTTACAACCCTGTCAATTATCACGACTTTCTATTTGCATTTACTAATTTATTTGTTTATTTTTATGTACTTAATTTTATTATTTTATTTATTTATTTTTCAGATGAAAAAAACACTCCCTGGAATCTTCTTTGGATAATCTTGTAGATGCATCTTGTATTTCATTGTATATTGTATTAGTGCTTGTTGTGTTGCCATAAAATTTAGATTTTCTGTTTCATAATGCTAATGTCTTATCCACCATGTTGTATATATCTTTTTCAAATAACATTTGTATATACCGTACATTTTCTGTATATTTTCTTAGAAATATATTTTCTATAAAACAATTATTTCTTTGATTCGTCTATGAAATGAAAGGTAAACACGTGCTACTCACATACCAATATTGCCTTGCAACACAACGGTTACCTGTAAAAATAAAAGAAAAGGGATTAGGACAAAATGACAATTGGCATGGAATGACACAAACAGACAGACACACACACTCAGATATATATATATATATATATATATATATATATATATATATATATTTATGTATGTATATATATATATATATATATATATATATATATATACATACAAACATATGTATGTATGTATATATGTATATATATACATACATACAAAAATATATATGTATGTATGTATATATGTATATACATACATACATACAAAAATATAGATGTATGTATGTATACATATGTGTGTGTGTGCGTTAAAGAAATGCATCATAACAAGGAGAGTCGCAATGATAAGATAAGACTGACAAAACAGGTAGTGAGGTGAAGAAAGCAGCGACAGAGTGCAGAGTAGCGAAGGTAAGTCGCTTTTGTTTTTAACAGAAATATTAGCAGTAGATAGCGATGAGGAAGCAGAGATAAGAAAAGTAAGGGAGGTAAGAAGTAGATCTGCGTTATTATTGTTATAATCACTACTACTTATATTTCAATTATTATCACTATCATTGCTATCATTATCATCACTATCAATCTTTATTTACTATTACTATTATTATCATCAATTTCATTATAATCATTTTTCTTCTAATAGGCAAGTACACCACACAGAAGTAATTAGACCTTCAATTTATGCATATTTATCATTTCTACGACAATCAGAGGGGGCGGGGGGGGGTGAAGGAAAGTAAAAACAATAGGAGTATTAGGGGAAGAGGGAAAGGGGGGAGGAGGGGGTTTAAAAAAGGAAGATGGGGAAGGAAGAACAGATGTATAATCTTGTAGATGCACTTAAAGAGGGATATAGGAAGGGTAGATGTAGTTCTTAAAATGAGATGGAAGGAGTGAACAAAGGAAGACTTGGGAGTGAAAGGGGATGGCAAAGCAAGGGAGGAAGAGGGAGAGAGGAGAAGGGAGGGAGAAGGAGGAGGTGGAAGAAGGAGAGAGGAGGAAAGAAATACCTATTTTCGAGTGGAAATTTCTACGAGTCTTGCTAGATATTATTATCATTATCATAACTATCATTTTAATTTTTCCTATTATCATTATTATAATACTTGTTGCCTTCGAAAATGATAATAATAGTACCTCCAACCTTACTCTGACAGTAACCGTAGTAATGGCGAGTGATTCTGACAGCAATAAAAAGCGCTCTTCTCATTCCACTGATGTAAGTGGCTGTGACTCATCAGTAGTAGCGAAGATGACGAACTGACTTTAGAAAATAATAATAATAAATAAATATGACTCAGTCACATGATAGAAAATGAGTTAAAGTTCGAAGAAGTTGAAAACGTTACTTGAGGTTAACCAAGTCTGGTATTATCCAAAAGTAGAGAAAAAGTCAGATAAGATTAATAACATAATATATCCTTAATCCAACAGCCGGAACTCGACTTAATAGACGTAGTATGTTTATTTTTTCGGTATGTTAGTTCTTCCTTGTGATGAAACTGAGGATGACAGATATGGGAAGGGGGCGAGGTGAAGGAAGGGCAGGGGAGAGGAAGAAAGAGAGAAAGGGGAGAGAGGTGGAGAAGAGGGAGGGAAAAGGGAAAGAAGGGGAACGGGGAAAGTGGAAGATATGGAAGAGGGGAAGGGAAATGGAGAGTGAGGGAAGGTTTGAGGAAATTAATAATAATCAGGTTCTAGGAAGAGAGAGAGACGAGATAGGTGTAAGACGGACAGGAATGAGGGAGAAGCGAGGAGAGGAAAAGAGGGAGAAGATAAGAAAAGGCAGATAGTTGAAAGAAAGGCATGAAGAGTAAGAAGTTGGGAGAGAGAGAAGGAGGGAGCAAGAGAATTGAAGGAAAGAAGTGGAGAGAGAGAAGACGATAGACGAACGTAGACGAAGAAAACGGGATGGAAGGAAAATTTGAAAGAGGAAGAACAAAAGAGTGAATAGTGGAGAACAAAGAATGTCAGTAACTGAATGCGTGTGTATTAGATATAATTTTCTAATCAATCAAACAATAATAATTAGGTGGCACGTCCCGAACAAGTTCGGAACGTGCCTGATAACGCCACCGAAGTGTGTATATAAGACCTCTTGGAGCACATCTGTGGTAGTCGAGCAAGCAGCGCTCCCAACGAACGGCCCTGGATAAGCGAGGCGCACGAACCGCACGTCCAGCGACTCCCGACCAGCCACTTGCCTTCCGCACCGCCGCCAGCGCACACATGGGTGACATCTCTCCCCCCGCCAGACACTCCTGCCACAGGATGCCGCCGAAAGGCCAGGACACGCTCACGGCCCTCATCTGCCGGAAACTACGGGAGAGCGGCCAGGACGACGAGTTCCTGCAGAGCGTGATGGCCGCCCTGTACGAGCTGAGGGAGGAGCTGAGCAGGTGTCCCTCCCGCAAGGCATCCGTCAAGCTCGTCCGCCGCACGCTGTCGAGGGCCATCGCCGAGGGGAGGAGGGACCAGGACACGGCGAGGGACACGCAGGACGACCTACGAGCGAGGCCGGAGGAACTCGTTCCCACGATCGACCAGCTGTTGGAGGAGGAGCTCAAGGGGGAGGAGGAGTTCGAGAAAGAGCAGAAAACGGAGGAAGCCAAGGGAGAAGAGGCGCAGGAAGAAATTTTGGCAGAAGGCGGACTCGAGTGCGGAGAGGACGTTCCCGACCACAAGAGAACGACAGGAACACGACCTCAGAAAGACGACCACGAGGCATCGGGGGAAAAGCAACTGATAGAAGACAGTAACGACGCTCCTTCTTCGATTCTTATGAAGGAAAATAATGTTTGCGACGGGAAAGGTAAGTCTCCATCTCTCACTCCTTTTCTCTTTCCGCCTCTCTCCTCTTCTCATACCCTGTCAGTGAATGTCTTTGTATATAGAATCTCGCAAATGAAAAGTGTCTTCTCTTTCCACATTGGTAAATCTTCCCAACATCCTACAGGAGGAAACACCCAGGACACGGCGATTCTCAACGGGGTACAGATCGAAAGGGTTTTCCCTGAGAAAGGACGCCCGTTCTCACACTTTTACGGAGACGAAGACAGAGAGATCATGTCCGTTAGACTTGTTATAGAGAGGAGTGAGTTGCTTATACTGCATGTCAGTTTCCGTTTGCTTGTTATATACATGATCAGTGTTTCTGGTGTAGCTTCACTTGAGCTTTTATAACTTACCGGGACAACTACCTTTCCCTCTTCCTTTCAATATCATTCCTACCATGTTGTTTATAGTTTACTCTGAATGAGACACGGGAAGAATAACAAACTCGTAAAGAAAGCGAGATAATATAATGCTAAAATGATAAGCTACACAACAGATCTTTCATTTCCACACAGACAAGTGCGCTCTCTACAAACTAGAAGGCGAAACGTCCACAAAACTGGGAGTGTTCCACGCTGACCACATGACGAAGCTCAAGTGAAACTGGACACCCAAATGACCACAGATGAACTGGATGGAGGCAAGCGACTCAGGAAGGGAAGGAAGAGGAACAGAGACGCGTTTTTGGTGATCCTGACCGTTCCGGAGGAGCAGCAGAGGGAGTGCATGAACGTCTTATCTAAGGTGAGACATTCAGGTTTCTTTTTTGTTTTCTTTTCTTTTTTATCTCGTTTATTTATGAGTATGTTTGTATTATGTATTATGTATCTCTTATGTATCCATAAATCCACTCAATACATATACTTTGTGG
>NC_051401.1:48416584-48434084 GCF_015228065.2 Penaeus monodon | reverse complement strand
GAATGTGTGTGTATTAGATATAATTTTCTAATCAATCAAACAATAATAATCAGGTGGCACGTTCCGAGCAAGTTCAGGACATGCCTGATAACGCCACCGAAGTGTGTATATAAGACCTCTTGGAGCACATCTGTGGTAGTCGAGCAAGCAGCGCTCCCAACGAACGTCCTGGATAAGCGAGGCGCACGAACCGCACGTCCAGCGACTCCCGACCAGCCACTTGCCTTCCGCACTGCCGCCAGCGCACACATGGGTGACATCTCTCCCACCGCCAGACACTCCTGCCGCAGGATGCCGCCGAAAGGCCAGGACACGCTCACGGCCCTCATCTGCCGGAAACTACGGGAGAGCGGCCAGGACGACGAGTTCCTGCAGAGCGTGATGGCCGCCCTGTACGAGCTGAGGGAGGAGCTGAGCAGGTGTCCCTCCCGCAAGGCATCCGTCAAGCTCGTCCGCCGCACGCTGTCGAGGGCCATCGCCGAGGGGAGGAGGGACCAGGACACGGCGAGGGACACGCAGGACGACCTACGAACGAGGCCGGAGGAACTCGTCCCCACGATCGACCAGCTGTTGGAGGAGGAGCTCAAGGGGGAGGAGGAGTTCGAGAAAGAGCAGAAAACGGAGGAAGCCAAGGGAGAAGAGACGCAGGAAGAAATTTTGGCAGAAGGCGGACTCGAGTGCGGAGAAGACGTTCCTGACCACAAGAGAACGACAGGAACACGACCTCAGAAAGACGACCACGAGGCATCGGGGGAAAAGCAACTGATAGAAGACAGTAACGACGCTCCTTCTTCGATTCTTATGAAGGAAAATAATGTTTGCGACGGGAAAGGTAAGTCTCCATCTCTCACTCCTTTTCTCTTTCCGCCTCTCTCCTCTTCTCATACCCTGTCAGTGAATGTCTTTGTATATAGAATCTCGCACATGAAAGGTCTCCCCTCTTTCCTCATTGGTAAATCTTCCCAACATCCTACAGGAGGAAACACCCAGGAGACGGCGATTCTCCATGGCGTACAGATCGAAAGGGTTTTCCCTGAGAAAGGACGCCCGTTCTCACACTTTTACGGAGACGAAGACAGAGAGATCATGTCCATTAGGCTTGTTATAGAGAGGAGTGAGTTGCTTATACTGCATGTCAGTTTCCGTTTGCTTGTTATATACATGATCAGTGTTTCTGGTATAGCTTCAACTTGAGCTTTTATAACTTACCGGGACAATTACCTTTTACTCTTTCTTTCTTTTCAGTATTATTCTTACCATGTTGTTTATAGTTTACTCTGAATGAGACACGGGAAGAATAACAAACTCGTAAAGAAAGCGAGATAATATAATGCTAAAATGATAAGCTGCACAACAGATCTTTCATTTCCACACAGACAAGTGCGCTCTCTACAAACTAGAAGGCGAAACGTCCACAAAACTGGGAGTGTTCCACGCTGACCACATGACGAAGCTCAAGAACGGCTTCAAAGTGAAACTGGACACCCAAATGACCACAGATGAACTGGATGGAGGCAAGCGACTCAGGAAGGGAAGGAAGAGGAACAGAGACGCGTCTTTGGTGATCCTGACCGTTCCGGAGGAGCAGCAGAGGGAGTGCATGAACGTCTTATCTAAGGTGAGACATTCAGGTTTCTTTTTTGTTTTCTTTTCTTTTTTATCTCGTTTATTTATGAGTATTTTTGTATTATGGTGTTACCTTCTCTTATGTATCTATAAATTCACTCAATACCTATACTTTGTGGTCATCATTGCCTCCCTCCTCTCTTCTGTTATTTTCGTAGATGCTGTTATTGTTATTGTTGATAACATTCCTAATGTTGTTATTGTTATTGTTTTCTTTACAACCCTGTCAATTATCACGACTTTCTATTTGCATTTACTAATTTATTTGTTTATTTTTATGTACTTAATTTTATTATTTTATTTATTTATTTTTCAGATGAGAAAAACACTCCCTGGAATCCTCTTTGGATAATCTTGTAGATGCATCTTGTATTTCATTGTATATTGTATTAGTGCTTGTTGTGTTAGTTTAGATTTTCTGTTTCATAATGCTAATGTCTTATCCACCATGTTGTATATATCTTTTCCAAATAACATTTGTATATACCGTACATTTTCTGTATATTTTCTTAGAAATATATTTTCTATAAAACAATTATTTCTTTGATTCGTCTATGAAATGAAAGGCAAGCACGTGCTACTCACATACCAATATTGCCTTGCAACACCAACGGTTACCTGTAAAAATAAAAGAAAAGGGATTAGGACAAAATGACAATTGGCATGGAATCACACACACACACACACACATATATATGTATGTATATATGTATATATATACATACATACAAAAATATATATGTATGTATGTATATATGTATATATACATACATACAAAAATATATGTATATATGTATATATGTATATACATACAAAAATAAATATGTATGTATGTATGTATGTATGTGTGTGTGTGTGCGTTAAAGAAATGCATCATAACAAAGAGATTCGTAATGATACGATAAGACTGACAAATCAGGTAGTGAGGTGAAGAAAGCAGCGACAGAGTGTAGAGTAGCGAAGGTAAGTCGCTTTTGTTTTTAACAGAAATATTAGCAGTAGATAGCGATGAGGAAGCAGAGATAAGAAAAGTAATGGAGGTAATAAGTAGATTGCGTTATTATTGTTATTATCACTACTACTTATATTTCAACTATTATTATCACTGTCATTACTATCATCTTCATCACTATCAATCTTTATTTACTATTATTATTATTATCATCAATTTCATTATAATCATTTTTCTCCTAATAGGCAAGTACACCACACAGAAGTAATTAGACCTTCAATTTATGCATATTTATCATTTACACGACAATCCGAGGGGGCGGGGGGGGGGGTGAAGGAAAGTAAAAACAATAGGAGTATTAGGGGAAGAGGGAAAGGGGGGAGGAGGGGGTTTAAAAAAGGAAGATGGGGAAGGAAGAACAGACTTAAAGAGGGATATAGGAAGGGTAGATGTAGTTCTTAAAATGAGATGGAAGGAGTGAACAAAGGAAGACTTGGGAGTGAAAGGGGATGGCAAAGCAAGGGAGGAAGAGGGAGAGAGGAGAAGGGAGGGAGAAGGAGTAGGTGGAAGAAGGAGAGAGGTGGAAAGAAGTAGCTCCTTTTCGAGTGGAAATTTCAAAGAGTCTTGCTAGATATTATTATTATTATAATACTTGTCTTCGTATTATCACTGCTATTATTATCATTAATCATCATACCTGAGTTATTTTGAAAATGATGATAATAGCACCTCCAATCTTACTATGACAGTAACCGTAGTAATGGCGAGTGATACTGACAGCAATACAAACGCGCTCTTCTCATTCCACTGATGTAAGTGACTGTGACTCATCAGTAGTAGCGAAGATGACGAATTGACTTTAGAAAATAATAATAATAAATAAATATGACTCAGTCACATGATAGAAAATGAGTTAATGTTCGAAGAAGTTGAAAACGTTACTTGAGATTAACCAAGTCTGGTATTATCCAAAAGTAGAGAAAAAGTCAGATAAGATTAATAACATAATATATCCTTAATCCAGCAGCCGGAACTCGACTTAATAGACGTAGTATGTTTATTTTTTCGGTATGTTAGTTCTTCCTTGTGATGAAACTGAGGATGACACTTATGGGAAGGGGGCGAGGTGAAGGAAGGGCAGGGGAGAGGAAGAAAGAGAGAAAGGGGAGAGAGGTGGAGAAGAGGGAGGGAAAAGGGAAAGAAGGGGAACGGGGAAAGTGGAAGATATGGAAGAGGGGAAGGGAAATGGAGAGTGAGGGAAGGTTTAAGGAAAGGAATAATAATCATGTTCTAGGAAGAGAGAGAGACGAGATAGGTGTAAGACAGACAGGAATGAGGGAGAAGCGAGGAGAGGAAAAGAGGGAGAAGATAAGAAAATGCAGATAGTTGAAAGAAAGGCATGAAGAGTAAGAAATTGGGAGAGAGAGAAGGAGGGAGCAAGAGAATTGAAGGAAAGAAGTGGAGAGAGAGAAGACGATAGACGAACGTAGACGAAGAAAACGGGATGGAAGGAAAATTTGAAAGAGGAAGAACAAAAGAGTGAATAGTGGAGAACAAAGAATGTCAGTAACTGAATGTGTGTGTATTAGAAATAATTTTCTAATCAATCAAACAATAATAATCAGGTGGCACGTCCCGAACAAGTTCGGAACGTGCCTGATAACGCCACCGAAGTGTGTATATAAGACCTCTTGGAGCACATCTGTGGTAGTCGAGCAAGCAGCGCTCCCAACGAACGTCCTGGATAAGCGAGGCGCACGAAGCGCACGTCCAGCGACTCCCCACCAGCCACTTGCCTTCCGCACCGCCGCCAGCGCACACATGGGTGACATCTCTCCCCCCGCCAGACACTCCTGCCGCAGGATGCCGCCGAAAGGCCAGGACACGCTCACGGCCCTCATCTGCCGGAAACTACGGGAGAGCGGCCAGGACGACGAGTTCCTGCAGAGTGTGATGGCCGCCCTGTACGAGCTGAGGGAGGAGCTGAGTAGGTGTCCCTCCCGCAAGGCATCCGTCAAGCTCGTCCGCCGCACGCTGTCGAGGGCCATCGCCGAGGGGAGGAGGGACCAGGACACGGCGAGGGACACGCACGACGACCTACGAGCGAGGCCGGAGGAACTCGTTCCCACGATCGACCAGCTGTTGGAGGAGGAGCTCAAGGGGGAGGAGGAGTTTGAGAAAGAGCAGAAAACGGAGGAAGCCAAGGGAGAAGAGGCGCAGGATGAAATTTTGGCAGAAGGCGGACTCGAGTGCGGAGAAGACGTTCCTGACCACAAGAGAACGACAGGAACACGACCTCAGAAAGACGACCACGAGGCATCGGGGGAAAAGCAACTGATAGAAGACAGTAACGACGCTCCTTCTTCGATTCTTATGAAGGAAAATAATGTTTGCGACGGGAAAGGTAAGTCTCCATCTCTCACTCCTTTTCTCTTTCCGCCTCTCTCCTCTTCTCATACCCTGTCAGTGAATGTCTTTGTATATAGAATCTCGCACATGAAAGGTCTCTTCTCTTTCCACATTGGTAAATCTTCCCAACATCCTACAGGAGGAAACACCCAGGAGACGGCGATTCTCAACGGGGTACAGATCGAAAGGGTTTTCCCTGAGAAAGGACGCCCGTTTTCACACTTTTACGGAGACGAAGACAGAGAGATCATGTCCATTAGGCTTGTTATGGAGAAGAGTGAGTTGCTTATACTGCATGTCAGTTTCCGTTTGCTTGTTATATACATGATCAGTGTTTCTGGTGTAGCCTCAACTTGAGCTTTTATAACTTACCGGGACAATTACCTTTTACTCTTTCTTTTTTCAGTATTATTCTTACCATGTTGGTTATAGTTTACTCTGAATGAGACACGGGAAGAATAACAAACTCGTAAAGAAAGCGAGATAATATAATGCTAAAATGATAAGCTACACAACAGATCTTTCATTTCCACACAGACAAGTGCGCTCTCTACAAACTAGAAGGCGAAACGTCCACAAAACTGGGAGTGTTCCACGCTGACCACATGACGAAGCTCAAGAACGGCTTCAAAGTGAAACTGGACACCCAAATGACCACAGATGAACTGGATGGAGGCAAGCGACTCAGGAAGGGAAGGAAGAGGAACAGAGACGCGTCTTTGGTGATCCTGACCGTTCCGGAGGAGCAGCAGAGGGAGTGCATGAACGTCTTATCTAAGGTGAGACATTCAGGTTTCTTTTTTGTTTTCTTTTCTTTTTTATCTCGTTTATTTATGAGTATGTTTGTACTATGGTGTTACCTTCTCTTATGTATCTATAAATCCACTCAATACCTATACTTTGTGGTCATCATTGCCTCCCTCCTCTCTTTTGTTATTTTCGTAGATGCTGTTATTGTTATTGTTGATAACATTCCTGATGTTGCTATTGTTATTGTTTTCTTTACAACCCTGTCAATTATCACGACTTTCTATTTGCATTTACTTATTTATTTGTTTGTTTATTCTTTTTATTTACTCTATTTTATTATTTATTTATTTATTTTTCAGATGAGAAAAACACTCCCTGGAATCCTCTTTGGATAATCTTATAGATGCATCTTGTATTTCATTGTATATTGTATTAGTGCTTGTTGTGTTGCCATATAATTTAGATTTTCTGTTTCATAATGCTAATGTCTTATCCACCATGTTGTATATATCTTTTTCAAATAACATTTGTATATACCGTACATTTTCTGTATATTTTCTTAGAAATATATTTTCTATAAAAATTATTTCTTTGATTTGTCTATGAAATGAAAGGTAAACACGTGCTACTCACATACCAATATTGCCTTGCAACACAACGGTTACCTGTAAAAATAAAAGAAAATGGATTAGGACAAAATGACAATTGGCATGGAATGACACACACACAGACACACACAAACAGACACACACACACAAACAGACACACACACACACACAGATATATATATATATATATATATATATATATATATATATATATATATACATATATATATTTATGTATGTATATATATACATATATATGTATGTATATATGTATATATATACATACATACAAAAATATATATGTATGTATGTGTGTATATATGTGTGTGTGTGCGTGCGTTAAAGAAATGCATCATAACAAAGAGATTCGTAATGATAAGATAAGGCTGACAAATCAGGTAGTGAGGTGAAGAAAGCAGCGAGAGAGTGCAGAGTAACGAAGGTAAATCGCTTTTGTTTTTAACAGAAATATTAGCAGTAGATAGCGATGAGGAACCAGAGATAAGAAAAGTAATGGAGGTAATAAGTAGATCTGCGTTATTATTGTTATCGCTACTACTTATATTTCAATCATTATCACTGTCATTACTATCATTATCATCACTATCAATCTTTATTTACTATTACTATTATTATTATCATTAATTTGATTATAATAATTTGTCTCCTAATAGGCAAGTACACCACACAGAAGTAATTAGAACTTCAATTTATGCATATTTATCATTTGCACGACAATCCGAGGGGAAGAGAGAAAGGGGGGAGGAGGGGGGTTTAAAAAAGGAAGATGGGTGAGGAAGAACAGACTTAACGAGGGATATAGGAAGGGTAGATGTAGTTCTTAAAATAATATGGAAAGAGTGAACAAAGGAAGACTTGGGAGTGAAAGGGGATGGCAAAGCAAGGGAGGAAGAAGGAGAGAGGAGGAAAGAAGTACATCCTTTTCGAGTGGAAATTTCTACGAGTCTTGCTAGATATTATTATCATTATCATAACTATCATCATCTTCATTTTTCTTATTATCATTATTATAATACTTGTCTTTGTATTATCACTGCTATTATCATTAATCATCATACTTGAGTTATTTTGAAAATGATGATAATAGCACCTCCAATCTTACTATGACAGTAACCGTAGTAATGGCGAGTGATTCTGACAGCAATAAAAAGCGCTCTTCTCATTCCACTGATGTAAGTGGCTGTGACTCATCAGTAGTAGCGAAGATGACGAATTGACTTTAGAAAATAATAATAATAAATAAATATGACTCAGTCACATGATATAAAATGAGTTAAAGTTCGAAGAAATGGAAAACGTTACTTGAGATTAACCAGGTCTGGTATTATCCAAAAGTAGAGAAAAAGTCAGATAAGATTAATAACATAATATATCCTTAATCCAGCAGCCGGAACTCGACTTAATAGACGTTGTATGTTTATTTTTTCGGTATATTAGTTCTTCCTTGTGATGAAACTGAGGATGACACGTATGGGAAGGGGGGAAGGGGGCGAGGTGAAGGAAGGGCAGGAGAAAGAGAGAAAGGGGAGAGAGGTGGAGAAGAGGGAGGGAAAAGAAAAAGAAAGAGAGAAAGGGGAAAGTGGTTGAAGTGGGGAGGGGAAAAAGGAAGAGATGAAAGAGGGGAGGGGAAAAAGGAAGAGATAAAAGAGGAGAAGGGAAATGGAGAGTGAGGGAAGGTTTGAGGAAAGGAATAATAATCATGTTCTAGGAAGAGAGACGAGATAGGTGTAAGACGGATGGGAATGAGGGAGAAGCGAGGAGAGGAAAAGAGGGAGAAGATAAGAAAAGGCAGATAGTTGAAAGAAAGGCATGATGAGTAAGAAGTTGGAAGAGAGAGAAGGAGGGAGCAAGAGAATTGAAGGAAAGAAGTGGAGAGAGAGAAGACGATAGACGAACGTAGACGAAGAAAACGGGATGGAAGGAAAATTTGAAAGAGGAAGAATAAAAGAGTGAATAGTGGAGAACAAAGAATGTTAGAAACTGAATGCGTGTGTATTAGATATAATTTTCTAATCAACCAAACAATAATAATCAGGTGGCACGTCCCGAACAAGTTCGGAACGTGCCTGATAACGCCACCAAAGTGTGTATATAAGACCTCTTGGAGCACATCTGTGGTAGTCGAGCAAGCAGCGCTCCCAACGAACGTCCCTGGATAAGCGAGGCGCACGAACCGCACGTCCAGCGACTCCCGACCAGCCACTTGCCTTCCGCACCGCCGCCAGCGCACACATGGGTGACATCTCTCCCCCCGCCAGACACTCCTGCCGCAGGATGCCGCCGAAAGGCCAGGACACGCTCACGGCCCTCATCTGCCGGAAACTACGGGAGAGCGGCCAGGACGACGAGTTCCTGCAGAGCGTGATGGCCGCCCTGTACGAGCTGAGGGAGGAGCTGAGTAGGTGTCCCTCCCGCAAGGCATCCGTCAAGCTCGTCCGCCGCACGCTGTCGAGGGCCATCGCCGAGGGGAGGAGGGACCAGGACACGGCGAGGGACACGCACGACGACCTACGAGCGAGGCCGGAGGAACTCGTTCCCACGATCGACCAGCTGCTGGAGGAGGAGCTCAAGGGGGAGGAGGAGTTCGAGGAAGAGCAGAAAGCGGAGGAAGCCAAGGGAGAAGAGGCGCAGGATGAAATTTTGGCAGAAGGCGGACTCGAGTGCGGAGAGGACGTTCCTGACCACAAGAGAACGACAGGAACACGACCTCAGAAAGACGACCACGAGGCATCGGGGGAAAAGCAACTGATAGAAGACAGTAACGACGCTCCTTCTTCGATTCTTATGAAGGAAAATAATGTTTGCGACGGGAAAGGTAAGTCTCCATCTCTCACTCCTTTTCTCTTTCCGCCTCTCTCCTCTTCTCATACCCTGTCAGTGAATGTCTTTGTATATAGAATCTCGCACATGAAAGGTCTCCCCTCTTTCCTCATTGGTAAATCTTCCCAACATCCTACAGGAGGAAACACCCAGGAGACGGCGATTCTCAACGGGGTACAGATCGAAAGGGTTTTCCCTGAGAAAGGACGCCCGTTCTCACACTTTTACGGAGACGAAGACAGAGAGATCATGTCCATTAGGCTTGTTATAGAGAAGAGTGAGTTGCTTATACTGCATGTCAGTTTCCGTTTGCTTGTTATATACATGATCAGTGTTTCTGGTATAGCTTCAACTTGAGCTTTTATAACTTACCGGGACAATTACCTTTTACTCTTTCTTTCTTTTCAGTATTATTCTTACCATGTTGTTTATAGTTTACTCTGAATGAGACACGGGAAGAATAACCCAAAATCGTAAAGAAAGCGAGATAATATAATGCTAAAATGATAAGCTGCACAACAGATCTTTCATTTCCACACAGACAAGTGCGCTCTCTACAAACTAGAAGGCGAAACGTCCACAAAACTGGGAGTGTTCCACGCTGACCACATGACGAAGCTCAAGAACGGCTTCAAAGTGAAACTGGACACCCAAATGACCACAGATGAACTGGATGGAGGCAAGCGACTCAGGAAGGGAAGGAAGAGGAACAGAGACGCGTCTTTGGTGATCCTGACCGTTCCGGAGGAGCAGCAGAGGGAGTGCATGAACGTCTTATCTAAAGTGAGACATTCAGGTTTCTTTTTTGTTTTCTTTTCTTTTTTATCTCGTTTATTTATGAGTATGTTTGTACTATGGTGTTACCTTCTCTTATGTATCCATAAATCCACTCCATACATATACTTTGTGGTCATCATTGCCTCCCTCCTCTCTTCTGTTATTTTCGTAGATGCTGTTATTGTTATTGTTGATAACATTCCTGATGTTGTTATTGTTATTGTTTTCTTTACAACCCTGTCAATTATCACGACTTTCTATTTGCATTTACTAATTTATTTGTTTATTTTTATGTACTTAATTTTATTATTTTATTTATTTATTTTTCAGATGAGAAAAACACTCCCTGGAATCCTCTTTGGATAATCTTGTAGATGCATTGTATATTGTATTAGTGCTTGTTGTGTTGCCATAAAATTTAGATTTTCTGTTTCATAATGCTAATGTTTTATCCACCATGTTGTATATATCTTTTTCAAATAACATTTGTATATACCGTACATTTTCTGTATATTTTCTTAGAAATATATTTTCTATAAAACAATTATTTCTTTGATTTGTCTATGAAATGAAAGGCAAGCACGTGCTACTCACATACCAATATTGCCTTGCAACACAACGGTTACCTGTAAAAATAAAAGAAAAGGGATTAGGACAAAATGACAATTGGCATGGAATGACACATACAGACACACACAAACAGACAGACACACACACAGATATATATATATATATATATATATATATATATATATATATATATATATATATACATACATACAAACATATATGTATGTATGTATATATGTATATATATATACATACATACAAAAATATATATGTATGTATGTATGTATATATGTATATACATACATACATACAAAAATATAGATGTATGTATGTATATATATGTGTGTGTGTGTTAAAGAAATGCATCATAACAAGGAGAGTCGCAATGATAAGATAAGACTGACAAATCAGGTAGTGAGGTGAAGAAAGCAGCGACAGAGTGCAGAGTAGCGAAGGTAAGTCGCTTTTGTTTTTAACAGAAATATTAGCAGTGGATAGCGATGAGGAAGCAGAGATAAGAAAAGTAATGGAGGTAATGAGTAGATCTGCGTTATTATTGTTATTATCACTACTACTTATATTTCAATTATTATCACTATCATTGCTATCATTATCATCACTATAAATCTTTATTTACTATTACTATTATTATCATCAATTTCATTATAATCATTTTTCTTCTAATAGGCAAGTACACCACACAGAAGTAATTAGACCTTCAATTTATGCATATTTATCATTTTTACGACAATCAGAGGGGGAGGAGGTTATAGGAAGGTAAAAACAATAGGAGTATTAGGGGAAGAGGGAAAGGGGGGAGGAGGGGGTTTAAAAAAGGAAGATGGGGAAGGAAGAACAGACTTAAAGAGGGATATAGGAAGGGTGGATGTAGTTCTTAAAATGAGATGGAAGGAGTGAACAAAGGAAGACTTGGGAGTGAAAGGGGATGGCAAAGCAAGGGAGGAAGAGGGAGAGAGAAGGCGGGAGGGAGAAAGAGTAGGTGGAAGAAGGAGAGAGGTGGAAAGAAGTAGCTCCTTTTCGAGTGGAAATTTCAAAGAGTCTTGCTAGATATTATTATCATTATTATAATACTTGTCTTCGTATTATCACTGCTATTATTATCATTAATCATCATACTCGAGTTATTTTGAAAATGATGATAATAGCACCTCCAATCTTACTATGACAGTAACCGTAGTAATGACGAGTGATACTGACAGCAATACAAACGCGCTCTTCTCATTCCACTGATGTAAGTGATTGTGACTCATCAGTAGTAGCGAAGATGAACTGACTTTAGAAAATAATAGTAGTAAATAAATATGACTCAGTCACATGATGTAAGGTGAGATAAAGTTCGAAGAAGAGGAAAACGTTACTTGAGATTAACCAGGTCTGGTATTATCGAAAAGTAAAGAAAAAGTCAGATAAGATTAATAACATAATATATCCTTAATCCAGCAGCCGGAACTCGCCTTAATAGACGTAGTATGTTTATTTTTTCGGAATATTATTTTTTCCTTGTGATGAAACTGAGGATGACACATATGGGAAGGGGGGAAGGGGGCGAGGTGGAGGAAGGGCAGGGGAGAGGGAGAAAGAGGAGAGAGGTGGAGAAGAGGGAGGGGAAAGGGAAAGAAGGGGAACGGGGACAGTGGTTGAGGTGGGGAGGGGAAAGAGGAAGAGATGAAGAGGGGAAGGGAAATGGAGAGTGAGGGAAAGTTTAGGAAAGGAATAATAATCAGGTTCTAGGAAGAGAGAGAGACGAGATAGGTGTAAGACGGACAGGAATGAGGGAGAAGCGAGGAGAGGAAAAGAGGGAGAAGGAGGGAGCAAGAGAATAGAAGGAAAGAAGTGGAGAGAGAGACGATAGACAAACATAGACAAAGAAAACGGGATGGAAGGAAAATTTGATAGAGGAAGAATAAAAGAGTGAATAGTGGAGAACAAAGAATGTTAGTAACTGAATGCGTGTGTATTAGATATAATTTTCTAATCAACCAAACAATAATAATCAGGTGGCACGTCCCGAACAAGTTCGGAACGTGCCTGATAACGCCACGAAGTGTGTATATAAACCTCTTGGAGCACATCTGTGGTAGTCGAGCAAGCAGCGCTCCCAACGAACGTCCTGGATAAGCGAGGCGCACGAACCGCACGTCCAGCGACTCCCGACCAGCCACTTGCCTTCCGCACTGCCGCCAGCGCACACATGGGTGACATCTCTCCCACCGCCAGACACTCCTGCCGCAGGATGCCGCCGAAAGGCCAGGACACGCTCACGGCCCTCATCTGCCGGAAACTACGGGAGAGCGGCCAGGACGACGAGTTCCTGCAGAGCGTGATGGCCGCCCTTGTACGAGCTGAGGAGGAGCTGAGCAGGTGTCCCTCCCGCAAGGCATCCGTCAAGCTCGTCCGCCGCACGCTGTCGAGGGCCATCGCCGAGGGGAGGAGGGACCAGGACACGGCGAGGGACACGCACGACGACCTACGAACGAGGCCGGAGGAACTCGTCCCCACGATCGACCAGCTGTTGGAGGAGGAGCTCAAGGGGGAGGAGGAGTTCGAGAAAGAGCAGAAAACGGAGGAAGCCAAGGGAGAAGAGGCGCAGGATGAAATTTTGGCAGAAGGCGGACTCGAGTGCGGAGAGGACGTTCCTGACCACAAGAGAACGACAGGAACACGACCTCAGAAAGACGACCACGAGGCATCGGGGGAAAAGCAACTGATAGAAGACAGTAACGACGCTCCTTCTTCGATTCTTATGAAGGAAAATAATGTTTGCGACGGGAAAGGTAAGTCTCCATCTCTCACTCCTTTTCTCTTTCCGCCTCTCTCCTCTTCTCATACCCTGTCAGTGAATGTCTTTGTATATAGAATCTCGCACATGAAAGGTCTCTTCTCTTTCCACATTGGTAAATCTTCCCAACATCCTACAGGAGGAAACACCCAGGAGACGGCGATTCTCCACGGCGTACAGATCGAAAGGGTTTTCCCTGAGAAAGGACGCCCGTTTTCACACTTTTACGGAGACGAAGACAGAGAGATCATGTCCGTTAGACTTGTTATAGAGAAGAGTAAGTTGCTTATACTGCATGTCAGTTTCCGTTTGCTTGTTATATACATGATCAGTGTTTCTGGTATAGCTTCAGCTTGAGCTTTTATAACTTACCGGGACAATTACCTTTTACTTTCTTTTTTTTCAGTATTATTGCCACCATGTTGTATATAGTTTACTCTGAATGAGACACGGGAAGAATAACAAACTCGTAAAGAAAGCGAGATAATATAATGCTAAAATGATAAGCTACACAACAGATCTTTCATTTCCACACAGACAAGTGCGCTCTCTACAAACTAGAAGGCGAAACGTCCACAAAACTGGGAGTGTTCCACGCTGACCACATGACGAAGCTCAAGAACGGCTTCAAAGTGAAACTGGACACCCAAATGACCACAGATGAACTGGATGGAGGCAAGCGACTCAGGAAGGGAAGGAAGAGGAACAGAGACGCGTCTTTGGTGATCCTGACCGTTCCGGAGGAGCAGCAGAGGGAGTGCATGAACGTCTTATCTAAGGTGAGACATTCAGGTTTCTTTTTTGTTTTCTTTTCTTTTTTATCTCGTTTATTTATGAGTATGTTTGTACTATGGTGTTACCTTCTCTTATGTATCTATAAATCCACTCAATACCTATACTTTGTGGTCATCATTGCCTCCCTCCTCTCTTCTGTTATTTTCGTAGATGCTGTTATTGTTATTGTTGATAACATTCCTGATGTTGCTATTGTTATTGTTTTCTTTACAGCCCTGTCAATTATCACGACTTTCTATTTGCATTTACTTATTTATTTGTTTGTTTATTCTTTTTATTTACTCTATTTTATTATTTATTTATTTATTTTTCAGATGAGAAAAACACTCCCTGGAATCCTCTTTGGATAATCTTATAGATGCATCTTGTATTTCATTGCATATTGTATTAGTGCTTGTTGTGTTGCCATAAAATTTAGATTTTCTGTTTCATAATGCTAATGTCTTATCCACCATGTTGTATATATCTTTTTCAAATAACATTTGTATATACCGTACATTTTCTGTATATTTTCTTAGAAATATATTTTCTATAAAACAATTATTTCTTTGATTTGTCTATGAAATGAAAGGTAAACACGTGCTACTCACATACCAATATTGCCTTGCAACACCAACGGTTACCTGTAAAAATAAAAGAAAATGGATTAGGACAAAATGACAATTGGCATGGAATGACACACACACACACACATATATATGTATATATATATGTATATATATACATACATACAAAAATATATATGTATGTATGTATATATGTATATATACATACATACAAAAATATATGTATATATGTATATATGTATATACATACAAAAATAAATATGTATGTATGTATGTATATATGTGTGTGTGTGTGCGTTAAAGAAATGCATCATAACAAAGAGATTCGTAATGATACGATAAGACTGACAAATCAGGTAGTGAGGTGAAGAAAGCAGCGACAGAGTGTAGAGTAGCGAAGGTAAGTCGCTTTTGTTTTTAACAGAAATATTAGCAGTAGATAGCGATGAGGAAGCAGAGATAAGAAAAGTAATGGAGGTAATAAGTAGATTGCGTTATTATTGTTATTATCACTACTACTTATATTTCAACTATTATTATCACTGTCATTACTATCATCTTCATCACTATCAATGTTTATTTACTATTACTATTATTATCATTAATTTGATTATAATCATTTGTCTCCTAATAGGCAAGTACACCACACAGAAGTAATTAGAACTTCAATTTATGCATATTTATCATTTGCACGACAATCCGAGGGGGCGGGGAGGGGGGTAAAGGAAAGTAAAAACAATAGGAGTATTTGGGGAAGAGAGAAAGGGGGGAGGAGGGGGGTTTAAAAAAGGAAGATGGGGAAGGAAGAACAGACTTAAAGAGGGATATAGGAAGGGTAGACGTAGTTCTTAAAATGAGATGGAAGGAGTGAACAAAGGAAGACTTGGGAGTGAAAGGGGATGGCAAAGTAAGGGAGGAAGAGGGAGAGAGGAGAAGGGAGGGAGAAGGAGGAGGTGGAAGAAGGAGAGAGGAGGAAAGAAATACCTATTTTCGAGTGGAAATTTCTACGAGTCTTGCTAGATATTATTATCATTATCATAACTATCAACATCATCATTTTTCCTATTATCATTATTATAATACTTGTTGCCTTCGAAAATGATAATAATAGTACCTCCAACCTTACTCTGACAGTAACCGTAGTAATGGCGAGTGATTCTGACAGCAATAAAAAGCGCTCTTCTCATTCCACTGATGTAAGTGACTGTGATTCTTCATTAGTAGCGAAGATGAACTGACTTTAGAAAATAATAGTAGTAAATAAATATGACTCAGTCACATGATATAAAATGAGTTAAAGTTCGAAGAAGTGGAAAACGTTATATGAGATTAACCAGGTCTGGTATTATCCAAAAGTAGAGAAAAAGTCAGATAAGATTAATAACATAATATATCCTTAATCCAGCAGCCGGAACTCGACTTAATAGACGTTGTATGTTTATTTTTTCGGTATATTAGTTTTTCCTTGTGATGAAACTGAGGATGACACATATGGGAAGTAGGAAAGGGGGCGAGGTGGAGGAAGGGCAGGAGAAAGAGAGAAAGAGAGAAAGGGGAGAGAGGTGGAGAAGAGGGAGGGAAAAGAGAAAGAAAGAGAGAAAAGGGAAAGTGGTTGAAGTGGGGAGGGGAAAAAGGAAGAGATGAAAGAGGGGAGGGGAAAAAGGAAGAGATAAAAGAGAGGAAGGGAAATGGAGAGTGAGGGAAGGTTTGAGGAAAGGAATAATAATCAGGTTCTAGGAAGAGAGACGAGATAGGTGTAAGACGGATGGGAATGAGGGAGAAGCGAGGAGAGGAAAAGAGGGAGAAGATAAGAAAAGGCAGATAGTTGAAAGAAAGGCATGATGAGTAAGAAGTTGGAAGAGAGAAGGAGGGAGCAAGAGAATAGAAGGAAAGAAGTGGAGAGAGAGAAGACGATAGACGAACGTAGACGAAGAAAACGGGATGGAAGGAAAATTTGAAAGAGGAAGAATAAAAGAGTGAATAGTGGAGAACAAAGAATGTTAGTAACTGAATGTGTGTGTATTAGATATAATTTTCTAATCAACCAAACAATAATAATCAGGTGGCACGTCCCGAACAAGTTCGGAACGTGCCTGATAACGCCACCGAAGTGTGTATATAAGACCTCTTGGAGCACATCTGTGGTAGTCGAGCAAGCAGCGCTCCCAACGAACGTCCTGGATAAGCGAGGCGCACGAACCGCACGTCCAGCGACTCCCGACCAGCCACTTGCCTTCCGCACCGCCGCCAGCGCACACATGGGTGACATCTCTCCCACCGCCAGACACTCCTGCCGCAGGATGCCGCCGAAAGGCCAGGACACGCTCACGGCCCTCATCTGCCGGAAACTACGGGAGAGCGGCCAGGACGACGAGTTCCTGCAGAGCGTGATGGCCGCCCTGTACGAGCTGAGGGAGGAGCTGAGCAGGTGTCCCTCCCGCAAGGCATCCGTCAAGCTCGTCCGCCGCACGCTGTCGAGGGCCATCGCCGAGGGGAGGAGGGACCAGGACACGGCGAGGGACACGCACGACGACCTACGAGCGAGGCCGGAGGAACTCGTTCCCACGATCGACCAGCTGCTGGAGGAGGAGCTCAAGGGGGAGGAGGAGTTCGAGGAAGAGCAGAAAACGGAGGAAGCCAAGGGAGAAGAGGCGCAGGATGAAATTTTGGCAGAAGGCGGACTCGAGTGCGGAGAGGACGTTCCCGACCACAAGGGAACGACAGGAACACGACCTCAGAAAGACGACCACGAGGCATCGGGGGAAAAGCAACTGACAGAAGACAGTAAACGACGCTCCTTCTTCGA